>NW_027669360.1:195000-264806 GCF_964194185.1 Rhinolophus hipposideros
GTAGTGCTCGGGGTAACCTAACCCTAACCCTAACACCAACCCTAACCCTAACCCTAACCCTAACACCAACCCTGACCCTAACCCTAACCCTAACCCTAACCTTATACCTAACACCAACCCTAACCCTAACCCTAACCCTAACCCTAACACCAACCCTAACCCTAACCCTAATCCTAACCCTAACCCTAACACCAAACCTAACTCTAACCCTAACGCTAACCCTAACACCAACCCAACCCTAATCCTAACCCTAACCCTAACCCTAACACCAACCCTAACCCTAACCCTATAACTAACACCAACCCTAACCCTAACCCTAACCCTAACCCTAACACCAACCCTAACCCTAATCCTAACCCTAACCCTAACCCTAACCCTAACACTAACCCTAACCCTAACCCTAACCCTAACACCAACACTAACCCTAAACCTAACCCTAACCCTAACCCTATACCTAACAGCAACCCTAACCCTAACCCTAACCCTAACCCTAACACCAACCCTAACCCTAACCCTAACACTAACCCTAACCCTAACACCAACCCTAACCCTAATCCTAACCCTAACCCTAACCCTAACACCAACCCTAACTCTAACCCTAACCCTAACCCTAACACCAACCCTAACCCTAATCCTAACCCTAACCCTAACCCTAACACCAACCCTAACCCTAACCCTAACACCAACCCTAAGTCTAACCCTAACCCTAACCCTAACACCAACCCTAAACCTAATCCTAACCATAACCCTAACCCTAACACCAACCATAACCCTAACCCTAACCCTAACCCTAACACCAACCCTAACCCTAATGCTAACCCTAACCCTAACCCTAACCCTAACCCTAACCCTAACCCTATACCTAACACCAACCCTAACCCTAACCCTAACCCTAACCCTAACACCAACCCTAACCCTAACCCTAACCATAACACCAAACCTAACCCTAATCCTAACCCTAAACCTAACCCTAACCCTAACCCTAACCCTAACCCTAACACCAACCCTAACCCTAACCCTAACCCTAAACCCTAATCCTAACCCTATCCCTAACCCTAATCCTAACCCTAACCCTAACAAGGGCAAGGTGTACTGGTCAGCGACGGGCAAGTTCTAGGCCTCGGACTAGAGGGAGCCATGGCCATTGGTCTAGGGCCCGAGCTAGGGCTAGTGGAAACGGTAGGCGTAGCGCTGGGGTAGGCATAGGGCAAGGGGTGGGTGTCGAGGTAAACCTCGGAGTAGGCCTAGGGCCAGGAGTGGGAGCTGTGGCTAGGGGTAGGGATGGGGGTGGGCCTATGAGTAGGGGGAGCTGTAGAACCAGGGGTAGGGGTAGGCCCAGAGGTAGTGCTAGGCGTAAGCCTAGGGCGAGGGGTAGTGCTCGAGGTAGGGTTAGGTGAAGGGCTAGTGTTTGGCAGAGGCCCACGGGCAGTGTTAGGGTTAGGGCTCATGTTAGGCCTAGGACTAGTGGTAGTGGTAGGGGATAGCCGAAGGCTAGGGGTAACTGTCACAAGAGGGCTTTGGGTAGTCCTAGGACTCCGAACGGATGTAGGGCTGGATTAGGGTGTGGCTAATGGTGGGTCCAGGGTGATTTCGTAGGACACGGGTTAGTGCTTTGGCTATCGGTAGGGCAAGGTGTACTGGTCGGCGACGGGCATGTGCTAGGCTTCGGACTAGAGTGAGCACTGGGTGTTGGTCTAGAGCCCGAGGTAGGGCTAGTGGGAGCGGTAGGCGTAGCGCTGGCGTAGGCAAAGGGCAAGGGGTGGGTGTCGGGGTAAACCTCAAAGTAGGCCTATAACCAGGAGTGGGAGCTGTGGCTAGGGGTAGGGATGGGGGTGGGCCTATGGGTAGGGGGAGCTGTAGGGACAGGGGTAGGAGTGGGACCAGAGGTAGTGCTAGGCGTAGGCCTAGGGCGAGGGGTAGTGATCGGGGTTACCTAACACTAACCCTAACCCTATCACTAAACCTAACCCTAACCCTAATCCTAACACCAACCCTAACTCTAACCCTAATGCTAACACTAACCCTATACCTAACACCAACCCTTACCCTAACCCAAACCCTAACAATAACACCAACCCTAACCCTAACCCTAACCCTAACCTTAACCCTATACCTAACACCAACCCTAACCCTAACACCAACCCTAACCCTAATCCTAACCCTATACCTAACACCAACCCTAACCCTAACACAAACCCTAATCCTAACACCAACCCTAACCCTAACCCTAACCCTAACCCTAACCCTAACCCTATACCTAACACCAACCCTAACCCTAACACCAACCCTAACCCTAACCCTAACCCTATACCTAACACCAACCCTAACCCTAACCCTAACACTAATCCTAACACCAACCCTAACCCTAACCCTAACCCTAACCCTATACCTAACACCAACCCTAACCCTAACCCTAAACCCTAAACCTAACCCTAACCCTAACCCTAACACTAACAAGGGCAAGGTGTACTGGTCAGCGACGGGCAAGTTCTAGGCCTCGGACGAGATGGAGCCATGGGCGTTGGTCTAGGGCCCGAGCTAGGGCTAGTGGAAACGGTAGGCGTAGCGCTGGGGTAGGCAAGGGCAAGGGGTGGGTGTCGAGGTAAACCTCAGTGTAGGCCTAGGGCCAGGACTGGGAGCTGTGGCTAGGGGTAGGGGTGGGAGTGGGCCTATGGGTAGGGGGAGCTGTAGGGCCAGGGGTAGTGGTAGGACCAGAGGTAGTGCTAGGCGTAAGCCTAGGGCGAGGGGTAGTGCTCGGGGTAGGGTTAGTTGAAGGGCTAGTGGTTGGCAGAGGCCCACGGGCAGTGTTAGGGTTAGGGCTCATGTTAAGCCTAGGACTAGTGTTAGTGGTAGGGGTTTGCCGAGGGCTAGTGGTAGGTGTCACGGGAGGGCTCCGGGTAGTTCTAGGACTCGGAACAGGTGTAGGGCTGGATTAGGGTGTGGAAAGGGTGAGTCCAGGGTGATTTCGTAGGACACGGGTTACTGCACAGGCTAACGGTAGGGCAAGGTGTACTGGTCGGCCTCGGGTAAGTGGTAGACCTCTGACTAGATGAGCACTGGGCGTTGGTCTAGGGCCCGAGCTAGGGCTAGTGGGAGCGATCGGCGTAGCGCTGGGATAGGCATAGAGCAAGGGGTGGGAGTCAAGGTAAACCTCAGAGTAGGCTTTGGCCCAGGAGTTGGAGTTGTGGATAGGGGTAGGGATGGGGGTGGGCCCATGGGTAGGGGAAGCTGTAGGGCCAGGGGTAGCGGTAGGACCAGAGGTAGTGCTAGGCGTACGCCTAGGGCGAGGGGTAGTGCTCGGGGTAGGGTTAGATGAAGGGCTAGTGTTTGGCAGAGGCCCACGGGCAGTGTTAAGGTTAAGGCTCATGTTAAGCCTAGGACTAGTGATAGTGGTAGGGGTTGGCCGAGGGCTAAAGGTAGGTGTCACGGGAGGGCTCCGAGTAGTCCTAGGACTCGGAACGGGTGTAGCGCTGGATTAGGGTGTGGTAAGGGTGGGTCCAGGGTGATTTCGTAGGACACGGGTTAGTGCTCTGGCTATCGGTAGGGCAAGGTGTACTGATTGGCGACGGGCAAGTGCTAGGCTTCGGACTACAGTGAGCACTGGGCGTTGGTCTAGGGCCCGAGGTAGGGCTAGTGGGAGCGGTAGGCGTAGCGCTGGTGTAGGCAAAGGGCAAGGGGTGGGTGTCGGGGTAAACCTCGGAGTAGGCCTAGGACCAGGAGTGGGAGCTGTTGCTAGGGGTAGGGATGGGGGTGGGCCTATGGGTAGGGGGAGCTGTAGGGACAGGGGTAGGGGTAGGACCAGAGGTAGTGCTAGGCGTAGGCCTAGGGCAAGGGGTAGTGCTCGGGGTAACCTAACCGTAACCCTAACACCAACCCTAACCCTAACCCTAACCCTAACACCAACCCTAACCCTAACCCTAACCCTAACCCTAACCCTAACCCTATACCTAACACCAACCCTAACCCTAACCCTAACCCTACCCCTAACACCAACCCTAACCCTAACCCTAACCCTAACCCTAACCCTAACCCTAACCCTAACCCTAACCCTAACACCAACCCTAACTCTAACCCTAACGCTAACCCTAACAGCAACCCTAACCCTAATCCTAAACCTAACCCTAACCCTAACACCAACCCTAACCCTAACCCTATAACTAACACCAACCCTAACCCTAACCCTAACCCTTACCCTAACACCAACCCTAACCCTAATGCTAACCCGAACCCTAACCCTAACCCTAACACTAACCCTAACCCTAACCCTAACCCTAACACCAACCCTAACCCTAAACCTAACCCTAACCCTAACCCTATACCTAACAGCAACCCTAACCCTAACCCTAACCCTAACCCTAACCCTAACCCTAACCCTAACCCTAACAAGGGCAAGGTGTACTGGTCAGCGACGGGCAAGTTCTAGGCCTCGGACGAGAGGGAGCCATGGGCGTTGGTTTAGGGCCCGAGCTATGGCTAGTGGAAACGGTAGGCGTAGCGCTGGGTAGGCATAGGGCAAGGGGTGGGTGTCGAGGTAAACCTCGGTGTAGGCCTAGGGCCAGGAGTGGGAGCTGTGGCTAGGGGTAAGGTTGGGGGTGGGCCTATGGGTAGGGGGAGCTGTAGGGCCAGGGGTAGTGGTAGGTCAGAGGTAGTGCTAGGCGTAGGCCTAGGGCGAGGGGTAGTGCTCGGGGGAACCTAAACCTAACCTTAAACCTAACCTACCATAACCCTAATTCTAACCCTAACTTTAACCCTAACACCAACCCTAACCCTAACCCTAACCCTAACCCTAACCCTATACCTAAAACCAACCCTAACCCTAACCCTAACCCTAACCCTAACACCAACCCTAACCCTAACCCTAACCCTAACCCTAACCCTATACCTAACACCAACCCTAACCCTAACCCTAACCATAACCCTAACACCAACCCTAACCCTAATCCTAACCCTAACCCTAACCCTAACCCTAACCTTAACACCAACCCTAACCCTAACACTAACCCTAACCCTAACCCTAAACCTAACACCAACCCTAAACCTAACCCTAACCCTAACCCTAACACCAACCGTAACCCTAAAGCTAACCCTAAACCCTAATCCTAACCCTAACCCTAACCCTAACCCTAACCCTAACAAGGGCAAGGTGTACTGGTCAGCGACGGGCAAGTTCTAGGCCTCGGACTAGAGGGCGCCATGGGCGTTGGTCTAGGGCCCGAGCTAGGGCTAGTGAGAGCGGTAGGCGTAGCGCTGGGGTAGGCATAGGGGAAGGGTTGGTGTCGAGGTGAACCTCGGAGTAGGCCTAGGGCCAGGAGTGGGAGCTGTGGCTAGGGGTAGGGGTGGGGGTGGGCCTATGGGTAGGGGGAGCTGTAGGGACAGGGGTAGTGGTAGGACCAGAGGTAGTGCTAGGCGTAGGCCTAGGGCGAGTGGTAGTGCTGGGGTAGGGTTAGTTGAAGGGCTAGTGTTTGGCAGAGGCCCACGGGCAGTGTTAGGGTTAGGGCTCATGTTAAGCCTAGGACTAGTGGTAGTGGTAGGGGTTG
The DNA here is from genome assembly GCF_964194185.1 of Rhinolophus hipposideros. Lineage (NCBI taxonomy): Eukaryota > Metazoa > Chordata > Mammalia > Chiroptera > Rhinolophidae > Rhinolophus > Rhinolophus hipposideros. The sequence goes on from NW_027669360.1 coordinate 200,538, forward strand.
GCCGAGGGCTAGGGGTAGGTGTCAGGAAATGGCTCCGGTAGTCCTAGGACTCGGAACAGGTGTAGGGCTGTATTAGGGTGTGGTAAGGGTGGGTCCAGAATGATTTCGTAGGACATGGGTTACTGCTCTGGCTAACGGTAGGGCAAGGTGTACTGGTCGGCCTCGGGCAAGTGGTAGGCCTCTGACTAGAGAGAGCACTGGGCGTTGGTCTAGGGCCCGAGCTAGGGAAAGTGGGAGCGTTAGGTGTAGTGCTGGGATAGGCATAGGGCAAGGGGTGGGTGTCGGGGCAAACTTTGGAGTAGTCTTTGGGCCAGGAGTTGGAGGTTTGGCTAGGGGTAGGGATGGGGGTGGGCACAGGGGTAGGGGGAGCTGTAGGGCCAGGGGTAGGGGTAGGACCAGAGGTAGTGCTAGGCGTAGGCCTAGGGCGAGGGGTAGTGCTCGGAATAGGGTTAGTTGAAGGGCTAGTGTTTGGCAGAGGCCCACGGGCAGTGTTAGGGTTAGGGCTCATGTTAAGCCTAGGACTAGTGGTAGTGGTAGGGGTTGGCCGAGGGCTAGGGGTAGGTGTCACGGGAGGGCGCCGGGAAGTCCTATGACTCAGAACAGCTGTAGGGCTGGATTAGGGTGTGGTAAGGGTGGGTCCAGGGTGATTTCGTAGGACACGGGTTACTGCTCTGGCTAACGGTAGGGCAAGGTGTACTGGTCGGCGACGGGCAAGTGCTAGGCCTCGGACTAGATGAGCACTGGGGTTTTGTCTAGGGCCCGAGCTAGGGCTAGTGGGAGCGATAGGCGTAGCGCTGGGGCAGGCATAGGGCAAGGGGTGGGTGTCGGGGTAAACCTCGGAGTAGGCTTTGGGTCAGAGGTTGGAGTTGTGGCTAGGGGTAGGGATGGGGGTGGATCTATTAGTAGGGGGAGCTGTAGGGCCAGGGGTAGGGGTAGAATCAGAGGTAGTGCTAGGCGTAAGCCTAGGGCGAGGGGTAGTGCTCGGGGAAGGGTTAGGTGAAGGGCTAGTGGTTGGCAGAGGCCCACGGACAGTGTTAGGGTTAGGGCTCATGTTAGGCCTAGGACTAGTGGTAGTGGTAGGGGATAGCCGAGGGCTAGTGGTAGGTGTCACGGGAGGGCTCCGAGTAGTCCTAGGACTCCGAACGGATGTGGGGCATGATTAGGGTGTGGCTATAGGTGGGTCCAGGGTGATTTCGTAGGACAAGGGTTAGTGATCTGGCTTTCGGTAGGGTAGGGTGTATTGGTCGGTGATGGGCAAGTGCTAGGCTTCGGACTAGAGTGAGCACTGGGCGTTGGTCTAGGGCCCGAGGTTGGGCTAGTGGGAGCGGTAGGCGTAGCGCTCTGGTAGGCAAAGGGCAAGGGGTGGGTGTCGGGGTAAACCTCGGAGTAGGCCTAGGACCAGGAGTGGGAGCTGTGGCTAGGGGTAGGGATGGGGGTGGGCCTATGGGTAGGGGGAGCTGTAGGGCCAGGGGTAGGGGTAGGACCAGAGGTAGTGCCAGGCGTACGCCTAGGGCGAGGGGTAGTGCTCAGGGAGACATAACCCTAACCCTAACCCTAACCCTAACCCTAACCCTAACACCAACCCTAACCCTAATCCTAACCCTAACCCTAACACCAACCCTAACCCTAAGACCAACACTAACCCTAATCCTACCACTAAACCTAACACCAACCCTAACCCTAACACTAACCCTTACCCTAACCCTAACAAGGGCAATGTGTACTAGTCAGCGACGGGCAAGTTCTAGGCCTCGGACTAGAGGGTGCCATGGGCATTGGTCTAGGGTCCGAGCTAGGGCTAGTGGGAGCGGTAGGCGTAGCGCTGGGGTAGGAATAGGGCAAGGGGTGGGTGTCGAGGTAAACCTCGGAGTAGGCCTAGGACCAGGAGTGGGAGCTGTGGCTAGGGGTAGGGATGGGGGTGGGCCTATGGGTAGGGGGAGCTGTAGGGCCAGGGGTAGGGGTAGGACCAGAGGTAGTGCCAGGCGTAGGCTTAGGGCGAGGGGTAGTGCTCGAAGTAACCTAACCCTAACCCTAACCCTAACCCTAACCCTAACCCTAACACCAACCCTAACCCTAACACTAACCCTAACCCTAACCCTATACCTAACACCAACCCTAACCCTAATCCTAACCCTAAACCTAACACCATCCCTAACCCTAACACCAACCTTAACCCTAAACATAACCCTAACCCTAACACCAACCCTAACCCTAACCCTAACCCTAACACCAACCCTAACCCTAATCCTAACCCTAACCCTAAACCTAACACCAACCCTAACCCTAACCCTAACCCTAACCCTAACCCTAACACCAACCCCAACCCTAACCCTAACCCTAACCCTATGACTAACACCAACCCTAACCCTAACCCTAACCCTAACCCTAACACCAACCCTAACCCTAATCCTAACCCTAACCCTAACCCTAACACTAACCCTAACCCTAACCCTAACCCTAACACCAACCCTAAACCTAACCCTAACCCAAACCCTAACCCTAACCCTAACCCTATACCTAACACCAACCCTAACCCTAACCCTAACCCTAACACCAACCCTAACCCTAACCCTAACCCTAACCCTAACCCTAACCCTAACCCTAACCCTAACCCTAACCCTAACCCTAACACCAACCCTAACCCTAACCCTAACCCTAACCCTAACCCTAACCCTAACCCTAACACCAACCCTAACCCTAACCCTAACCCTAACCCTAACACCAACCCTAACCCTAACACTAACCCTAAACCCTTATCCTAACCCTAACCCTAACCCTAATCCTAACCCTAACCCTAACAAGGGCAAGGTGTACTGGTCAGCGACGGGCAAGTTCTAGGCCTTGGACTAGAGGGAGCCATGGGCGTTGGTCTAGGTCCCGAACTAGGGCTAGTGAGAGCGGTAAGCGTAGCGCTGGGGTAGGCATAGGGCAAGGGGTGGGTGTCGAGGTAAACCTCGGAGTAGGCCTAGGGCCAGGAGTGGGAGCTGTGGCTAGGGGTAGGGATGGGAGTGGGCCTATAAGTAGTGGGAGCTGTAGAACCAGGGGTAGGGGTAGGACCAGAGGTAGTGCTAGGCGTAAGCCTAGGGCGAGGGGTAGTGCTCGGGGTAGGGTTAGGTGAAGGGCTAGTGGTTGGCACAGGCCCACGGGCAGTGTTAGGGTTAGGGCTCATGTTAGGCCTAGGACTAGTGGTAGTGGTAGGGGATGGCCGAGGGCTAGGGGTAACTGTCACAAGAGGGCTCCGGGTAGTCCTAGGACTCCGAACGGATGTAGGGCTGGATTAGGGTGTGGCTAAGGGTGGGTCCAGGGTGATTTCGTAAGTGACGGGTTAGTGCTCTGGGTATCGGTAGGGCAAGGTGTACTGTTTGGCGACGGGCAAGTGCTAAGTTCGGACTAGAGTGAGCACTGGGCGTTGGTCTAGGGCTTGAGGTAGGGCTAGTGGGAGCGGTAGGTGTAGCGCTGGGGTAGGCAAAGGGCAAGGGGTGGGTGTCGGGGTAAACCTCGGAGTAGGCCTAGGACCAGGAGTGGGAGCTGTGGCTAGGGGTAGGGATGGGGGTGGGCCTATGGGTAGGGGGAGCTGTAGGGACAGGGGTAGGGGTGGGACCAGAGGTAGTGCTATGCGTAGGCCTAGGGCGAGGGGTAGTGCTCGGGGTAACCTAAAACTAACCCTAACCCTATCACTAACCCTAACCCTAACCCTAACCCTAACACCAACCCTAACCCTAACCCTAATGCTAACCCTAACCCTATACCTAACACCAACCCTAACCCTAACCCTAACCCTAACCCTAACACCAACCCTAACCCTAACCCTAACCCTAACCCTAACCCTAAACCCTAACCCTAACCCTAACCCTAACCCTAACAAGGGCAAGGTGTACTGGTCAGTGACGGGCAAGTTCTAGGTCTCGGACGAGAGGGAGCCATGGGCGTTGGTCTAGGGCCCAAGCTAGGGCTAGTGGGAGCGGTAGGCGTAGCGCTGGGGTAGGCATAGGGCAAGGGGTGGGTGTCGAGGTAAACCTCGGAGTAGGCCTAGGGCCAGGAGAGGGAGCTGTGGCTAGGGGTAGGGATGGGGTTGGGCCTATGGTTAGGGGGAGCTGTAGGGCCAGGTGTAGCGGTAGGACCAGAGGTAGTGCTAGGCGTAGGCCTAAGTCGAGGGGTATTGCTCTGGGTAGGGATGGTGAATGGCTAGTGGTTGGCTGAGGCCCACGGGCAGTGTTAGTCTTAGGGCTCATGTTAGGCCTAGGACTAGTGGTAGTGGTAGGGGTTGGCCGAGGGCTTAGGGTAGGTGTCACGGGAGGGCTCCGGGTAGTTCTAGGACTCGGAACAGGTGTAGGGCTGGATTAGGGTTGGTAAGGCTGGGTCCAGGGTGATTTTGTAGGACACGGGTTACTGCTCTGGCTAACAGTAGGGCAAGGTGTACTGGTCGGCGACGGGCAAGTGCTAGGCCTCGGACTAGATGAGCACTGGGCGTTGGTCTAGGGCCCGAGCTAAGGCTAGTAGGAGCGATAGGCGTAGCGCTGGGGTAGGCATAGGGCAAGGAGTGGGTGTCGGGGTAAACCTCGGAGTAGGCCTAGTGCCAGGAGTTGAAGCTGTGGGTAGGGGTAGGGATTTGGGTGGGCCTATGGTTTGGGGGAGCTCTAGGGCCAGGGGTAGCGGTAGGACCAGAGGTAGTGCTAGGCGTAGGCCTAAGTCGAAAGGTAGTGCTCTGGGTAGGGATGGTGAAGGGGTAGTGGTTGGCTGAGGCCCACGGGCAGTGTTAGTCTTAGGGCTCATGTTAGGCCTAGGACTAGTGGTAGTGGTAGGGGTGGCCGAGGGCTAGGGGTAGGTGTCACGGGAGGGCTCCGGGTAGTCCTAGGACTCGGAACGGGTGTAGGGCTGGATTAGGGTGTGGAAAGGGTGGGTCAAGGGTGATTTCGTAGGACACGGGTTAGTGCTCTGGCTAAAGGTACGGCAAGGTGTACTGGTCGGCGTCGGGCAAGTGGTAGGCCTCGGACTAGAGTGAGCACTGGGCGTTGGTCTAGGGCTCGAGGTAGGGCTAGTGGGAGCGGTATGCGTAGCGCGGGGGTAGGCAAAGGGCAAGGGGTGGGTGTCGGGGTAAACCTCGGAGTAGGCCTAGGACCAGGAGTGGGAGCTGTGGCTAGGGGTAGGGATGGGGGTGGGCCTATGGGTAGGGGGAGCTGTAGGGACAGGGGTAGGGGTAGGACCAGAGGTAGTGCTAGGCGTAGGCTTAGGGCGAGGGGTAGTGCTTGGGGTAACCTAACTTTAACCCTAACACTAATACTAACCCTAACCCTAACCCTAACCCTAACCCTAACACCAATCCTAACCCTAACCCTAACACTAACCCTAACCCTATACCTAACACCAACCCTAACCCTAACCCTAACCCTAACCCTAACACCAACCCTAACCCTAACCCTAATTCTAACCCTATACCTAACACCAACCCTAACCCTAACCCTAACCCTAACCCTAACACCAACCCTAACCCTAACCCTAACCCTATACCTAACACCAACCCTAACCCTAACCCAAACCTAACACCAACCCTAACCATAACCCTAACCCTAACCCTATACCTAACACCAACCGTAACCCTAACCCTAACCCTAACCCTAACACCAACCCTAACCCTAACCCTAACCCTAACCCTAACACCAACCCTAACCCTAACCCTAACCCTAACCCTATACCTAACACCAACCCTAACCCTAACTCTAACCCTAACCCTAACACCAACCCTAACCCTAACCCTAACCCTATACCTAACACCAACCCTAACCCTAACCCTAACCCTAACCCTAACACCAACCCTAACCATAACCCTAACCCTAAACCCTAACCCTAACCCTAACCTTATCCCTAACAAGGGCAAGGTGTACTGGTCAGCGACGGGCAAGTTCTAGGTCTCGGACGAGAGGGAGCCATGGGCGTTGGTCTAGGGCCCGAGCTAGGGCTAGTGGAAACGGTAGCCGTAGTGCTGGGGTAGGCATAGGGCAAGGGGTGGGTGTCGAGGTAAACCTCGGAGTAGGCCTAGGGCCAGGAGTGGGAGCTGTGGCTAGGGTTAGGGGTGGGGGTATGTCTATGGGTAGGGGGAGCTGTAGGGCCAGGTGTAGTAGTAGGACCAGAGGTAGTGCTAGGCGTAGGCCTAGGGCGAGGGGTAGTGCTCGGGATAGGGTTAGTTGAAGGGCTAGTGGTTGGCAGAGGCCCACGGGCAGTGTTAGGGTTAGGGCTCATGTTAAGCCTAGGATTAGTGGTAGTGGTAGGTGTTGCCCGTGGGCTAGATGTAGGTGTCACGGGATGGCTCCGGGTAGTCCTAGGACTCGGAACAGGTGTAGGGCTGGATTAGGGTGTGGTAAGGGTGAGTCCAGGGTGATTTCGTAGGACACGGGTTACTGCACTGGCTAACGGTAGAGCAAGGTGTACTGGTCGGTCTCGGGCAAGTGGTAGACCTCTGACTAGATGAGCACTGGGTGTTGGTCTAGGGCACGAGCTAGGGCTAGTGGGAGCGATAGGCGTAGCGCTGGGGTAGGCATAGGGCAAGGGGTGGGTGTCAAGGTAAACCTCGGAGTAGGCTTTGGACCAGGAGTTGGAGTTGTGGCTAGGGGTAGGGATGGGGGTGGGCCGATGGGTAGGGGGAGCTGTAGTGCCAGGGGTAGCGGTAGGACCAGAGGTAGTGCTAGGCGTATGCCTAGGGCGAGTGGTAGTGCTCGGGGTAACCTAACCGTAACCCTAACCCTAACCCAAACCCTAACCCTAACCTTAACACCAAACCTAACCCTACCCCTAACCCTAACCCTAACCTTAACCTAAAACCAACCCTAACCCTAACCCTAAACCTAACAAGGGCAAGGTGTACTGGTCAGCGACGGGCAATGTCTAGGCCTCGGACTAGAGGAAGCCATGGGCGTTGGTCTAGGGCCCGAGCTAGGGCTAGTGGGAGCGGTAGGCGTAGCGCTGGGGTAGGCATAGGGCAAAAGGTGGGTGTCGAGGTAAACCTCGGAGTAGGCCTAGGGACAAAAGTGGGAGCTGTGGCTAGGGGTAGGGGTGGGGGTGGGCCTATGGGTAGGGGGAGCTGTAGGGCCAGGGGTAGGTGTAGGACCAGAGGTAGTGCTAGGCGTAGGCCTAGGGCGAGGGGTAGTGCTAGGGGTAGGGTTAGTTGAAGGGCTAGTGGTTGGCAGAGGCCCACGGGCAGTGTTAGGGTTAGGGCTCATGTTAAGCCTAGGACTAGTGGTAGTGGTAGGGATTGGCCGAGGGCTAGGTGTAGGTGTCACGGGTGGGCTCCGGGTAGTTCTAGGACTCGGAACAGGTGTAGGGCTGGATTAGGGTTGGTAACGTGGGTCCAGGGTGATTTCGTAGGACACAGGTTACTGCTCTGGCTAAAGGTAGGGCAAGGTGTACTGGTCGGCGTCGGGCAAGTGGTAGGCCTCGGACTAGAGTGAGCACTGGGCGTTGGTCTAGGGCTCGAGGTAGGGCTAGTGGGAGCGTTATGCGTAGCGCGGGGGTAGGCAAAGGGCAAGGGGTGGGAGTCGGGGTAAACCTCGGAGTAGGCCTAGGACCAGGAGTGGGAGCTGTGGCTAGGGGTAGGGATGGGGGTGGGCCTATGGGTAGGGGGAGCTGTAGGGACAGGGGTAGGGGTAGGACCGAGGTAGTGCTAGGCGTAGGCTTAGGGCGAGGGGTAGTGCTCGGGGTAACCTAACACTAACCTTAACACTAACACTAACCCTAACCCTAACCCTAACCCTAACACCAACCCTAACCCTAACCCTAACCCTAACCCTAACACCAACCCGAACCCTAACCCTAACCCTAACCCTAACACCAACCCTAACCCTAACCCTAACCCTAACCCTATACCTAACACCAACCCTAACCCTAATCCTAACCCTAACCCTAACACTAACCCTAACCCTAACCCTAACCCTATACCTAACACCAACCCTAACCCTAACCCTAACCCTAACCCTAACACCAACCCTAACCCTAACCCTAACCCTAACCCTATTCCTAACACCAACCCTAACACTAATCCTAACCCTAACCCTAACACCAACCCTAACCCTAACCCTAACCCTATACCTAACACCAAACCTAACCCTAATCCTAACCCTAACCCTAACACGAACCCTAACCATAACCCTAACCCTAACCCTATACCTAACAGCAACCGTAACCCTAACCCTAACACTAACCCTAAAACCAACACTAACCCTAACCCTAACCCTAAACCCTAACCCTAACCCTAACCCTAACAAGGGCAAGGTGTACTGGTCAGCGACGGGCAAGTTCTAGGTCTCGGACGAGAGGGAGCCATGGGCGTTGGTCAAGGGCCCGAGCTAGGGCTAGTGGAAACGGTAGGCGTAGCGCTGGGGTAGGCATAGGGCAAGGGGTGGGTGTCGATGTAAACCTCGGAGTAGGCCTAGGGCCAGGAGTGGGAGCTGTGGCTAGGGGTAGGGGTGGGGGTGGGTCTATGGGTAGGGGGAGCTGTAGGGCCAGGTGTAGTGGTAGGACCAGAGGTAGTGCTAGGCGTAAGCCTAGGGCGAGGGGTAGTGCTGGGGGTAGGGTTAGTTGAAGGGCTAGTGGTTGGCAGAGGCCCACGGGCAGTGTTAGGGTTAGGGCTCATGTTAAGCCTAGGACTAGTGGTAGTGGTAGGGGTTGGCCGAAGGCTAGGGGTAGGTGTCACGGGAGGGCTCCGGGTAGTCCTAGGACTCGGAACGGGTGTTGGGCTGGATTAGGGTGTGGAAAGGGTGGGTCAAGGATGATTTCATAGGACACGGGTTAGTGCTCTGGCTAAAGGTAGGGCAAGGTGTACTGGTCGGCGTCGGGCAAGTGGTAGGCCTCGGACTAGAATGAGCACTGGGCGTTGGTCCTGGGCCCGAGGTAGGGCTAGTGGGAGCGATAGGCGTAGCGCTGGGGTAGGCATAGGGCAAGGGGTGGGTGTCAAGGTAAACCTCGGAGTAAGCTTTGGCCCAGGAGTTGGAGTTGTGGCTAGGGGTAGGGATGGGGGTGGGCCGATGGGTAGGAGGAGCTGTAGGGCCAGGGGTAGCGGTAGGACCAGAGGTAGTGCTAGGCGTATGCCTAGGGCGAGTGGTAGTGCTCGGGGTAACCTAACCGTAACCCTAACCCTAACCCAAACCCTAACTTTAACCCTAACACCAACCCTAACCATACCCCTAACCCTAACCCTAACCCTAAACCTAAAACCAACCCTAACCCTAACCCTAAACCTAACAAGGGCAAGGTGTACTGGTCAGCGAGGGCAAGTTCTAGGCCTCGGACTAGAGGAAGCCATGGGCGTTGGTCTAGGGCCCGAGCTAGGGCTAGTGGGAGCGATAGGCGTAGCGCTCGGTTAGGCATAGGGCAAGGGGTGGGTGTCAGGGTAAACCTCGGAGTAGGCCTAGTGTCAGGAGTTGGAGCTGTTGCTAGGGGTAGGGATTTGGGTGGGCCTATGGTTAGGGGGAGCTGTAGGGCCAGGGGTAGCGGTAGGACCAGAGGTAGTGCTAGGCGTAGGCCTAGGGCGAGGGGTAGTGCTCTTGGTAGGAATGGTGAAGGGCTAGTGGTTGGCTGAAGCCCACGGGCAGTGTTAGTCTTAGGGTTCATGTTAGGACTAGGACTAGTGGTAGTGGTAGGGGTTGGCCGAGGGCTAGGGGTAGGTGTCACGGGAGGGCTCCGGGTAGTCCTAGGACTAAAAACGGGTGTAGGGCTGGATTAGGGTATGGTAAGGGTGGGTCCAGGGTGATTTCGTAGGACACGGGTTAGTGCTCTGGCTAAAGGTAGGGCAAGGTGTACTGGTCAGCGTCGGGCAAGCGGTAGGCCTCGGACTAGAGGGAGCACTGGGCTTGGTTTAGGGCCCGAGCTAGGGCTAGTGGGAGCGGTAGGCGTAGCACTGGGGTAGGCATAGGGCAAAGGGTGGGTGTCGGGGTAAACCTCGATGTAGGCTTTGGGCCAGGAGTTGGAGTTGTGGCTAGTGGTAGGGATGGGGGTGGGCCTATGGGTAGGGGGAGCTGTAGGGCCATGGGTAGGGGTAGGACCAGAAGTAGTGCTAGGCGTAGGCCTAGAGCGAGGGGTAGTGCTCGGGGTACGGTTAGGTGAAGGGCTAGTGGTTGGCAGAGGCCCATGGGCAGTGTTAGGGTTAGGGCTCATGTTAGGCCTAGGACTAGTGGTAGTGGTAGGGGATGGCCGAGGGCTAAAGTAGGTATCACGGGAGGGCTCCGGGTAGTCCTAGGACTCCGAACAGATGTGGGCATGATTAGGGTGTGGCTAATGGTAGGTCCAGGGTGATTTAGTAGGACACGGGTTAGTGCTCGGGCTATCGGTCGGGCAAGGTGTACCGGTTGGCGACGGGCAAGTACTAGGCTTCGGACTAGAATGAGCACTGGGCGTTGGTCTAGGGCCCGAGGTAGGGCTAGTGGGAGCGGTAGGCGTAGCGCTGGGGTAGGCAAAGGGCAAGGGGTGGATGTCGGGGTAAACCTCGGAGTAGGCCTAGGACCAGGAGTGGGAGCTGTGGCTAGGGGTAGGGATGGGGGTGGGCCTATGGGTAGGGGAAGCTGTAGGGCCAGGGGTAGGGATAGGACCAGAGGTAGTGCTAGGCGTAGGCCTAGGGCGAGGGGTAGTGCTCGGGGTAACCTAACCCTAACCCTAACACTAACCCTAACCCTAACCCTAACCCTAAACCTAACACCAACCCTAACCCTAATCCTAACCCTAACCCTAACACCAACCCTAACCCTAACCCTAACCCTAAACCCTAACCCTAACCCTAACCCTAACCCTAACAAGGGCAAGGTGTACTGGTCAACGTCGGGCAAGTTCTAGGCCTCGGACTAGAGGGAGCCATGGGCGTTGGTCTAGGGCCCGAGCTAGGGCTAGTGGGAGCGGTAGGCGTAGCGCTGGGGTAGGTATAGGACAAGGGGTGGGTGTCGGGGTAAACCTCGGAGTAGGCCTAGGGCCAGGAGTGGACGCTGTGTCTAAGGGTAGGGATGGGGGTGAGCCTATATGTAGGGGGAGCTGTAGGGCCAGGGGTAGAGGTAGGACCAGAGGTAGTGCTAGGCGTAGGCCTAGGGCGAGGGGTAGTGCTCGGCGTAGGGTTAGGTGAAGGGCTAGTGGTTGGCAGAGGCCCACGGGCAGTGTTAGGGTTAGGGCTCATGTTACGCCTAGGACTAGTGGTAGTGGTAGGGGATGGGCGAAAGCTAGGGGTAACTGTAACAAGAGGGCTCCGGGTAGTCCTAGGACTCCGAACGGATGTAGGGCTGGATTAGGTAATGGCTAATGGTGGGTCCAGGGTGATTTCGTAGGACACGGGTTAGTGCTCTGGCTATCGGTAGGGCAAGGTGTACTGGTTGGCGACGGGCAAGTGCTAGGCTTCGGACTAGAGTGAGCACTGGGCGTTGGTCTAAAGCTCGAGGTAGGGCTAGTGGGAGCGGTATGCGTAGCGCGGGGGTAGGCAAAGGGCAAGGGGTGGGTGTCGGGGTAAACCTCGGAGTAGGCCTAGGACCAGGAGTGGGAGCTGTGAATAGGGGTACGGATGGGGGTGGGCCTATGGGTAGGGGGAGCTGTAGGGACAGGGGTAGGGGTAGGACCAGAGGTAGTGCAAGGCGTAGGCTTAGGGCGAGGTGTAGTGCTCGGGGTAACCTAACGCTGACCCTAACACTAACACTAACCCTAACCCTAACCCTAACCCTAACCCTAACCCTAACACCAACCCTAACCCTAACTCTAACCCTAACGCTATACCTAACACCAACCCTAACCGTAACCCTAACCCTAACCCTAACACCAACCCTAACCATAACCCTAACCCTAACCCTATCCCTATACCTAACACCAACCCTAACCCTAACCCTAACCCTAACCCTAACACCAACCCTAACCCTAACCCTAACCCTAAACCCTAACCCTAACCCTAACCCTAACCCTAACCCTAACAAGGGCAAGGTGTACTGGTCAGCGACGGGCAAGTTCTAGGTCTCGGACGAGAGGGAGCCATGGGAGTTGGTCTAGGGCCCGAGCTAGGGCTAGTGGAAACGGTAGGCGTAGCGCTGGGGTAGGCATAGGGCAAGGGGTGGGTGTCGAGGTAAACCTCGGAGTAGGCCTAGGGCCAGGAGTGGGAGCTGTGGCTAGGGGTAGGGGTGGGGGTGGACCTATGGGTAGGGGGAGCTGTAGGGCCAGGGGTAGTGGTAGGACCAGAGGTAGTGCTAGGCGTAGGCCTAGAACAAGGGGTAGTGCTCGGGGTAGGGTTAGTTGAAGGGCTAGTGGTTGGCAGAGGCCCACGGGCAGTGTTAGGGTTAGGGCTCATGTAAGCCTAGGACTAGTGGTAGTGGTAGGGTTTGGCCGAGGGCTAGGGGTAGGTGTAACGGGAGGGCTCCGGGTAGTCCTAGGACTCTGAACAGGTGTAGGGCTGGATTAGGGTGTCGAAAGGGTGAGTCCATGGTGATTTCGTAGGACACGGGTTACTGCACTGGCTAACGGTAGGGCAAGGTGTACTGGTCGGCCTTGGGCAAGTGGTAGACCTCTGACTAGATGAGCACTGGGCGTTGGTCTAGGGACCGAGCTAGGGCTAGTGGGAGCGATAGGCGTAGCGCTGGGGTAGGCATAGAGCAAGGTGTGGGAGTCAAGGTAAACCTCGGAGTAGGCTTTGGCCCAGGTGTTGGAGATGTGGATAGGGGTAAGGATGGGGTGGGCTCATGGGTAGGGGGAGCTGTAGGGCCAGGGGTAGCGGTAGGACCGGAGGTAGTGCTAGGCGTATGCCTAGGGCGAGGGGTAGTGCTCGGGGTAACCTAACCGTAACCCTAACCCTAACCCTAACCCTAACCCTAACCCTAACCCTAACACCAACCCTAACCCTAACCCTAACCCTAACCCTAACACCAAACCTAACCATAACCCTAACCCTAACCCTATCCCTATACCTAACACCAACCCTAACCCTAACCCTAACCCTAACACCAACCCTAACCCTAACCCTAACCCTAAACCCTAACCCTAACCCTAACCCTAACCCTAACCCTAACCCTAACAAGGGCAAGGTGTACTGGTCAGCGACGGGCAAGTTCTAGGTCTCGGACGAGAGGGAGCCATGGGAGTTGGTCTAGGGCCCGAGCTAGGGCTAGTGGAAACGGTAGGCGTAGCGCTGGGGTAGGCATAGGGCAAGGGGTGGGTGTCGAGGTAAACCTCGGAGTAGGCCTAGGGCCAGGAGTGGGAGCTGTGGCTAGGGGTAGGGGTGGGGGTGGACCTATGGGTAGGGGGAGCTGTAGGGCCAAGTGTAGTGGTAGGACCAGAGGTTGTGCTAGGCGTAGGTCTAGAACGAGGGGTAGTGCTCGGGGTAGGGTTAGTTGAAGGGCTAGTGGTTGGCAGAGGCCCACGGGCAGTGTTAGGGTTAGGGCTCATGTAAGCCTAGGACTGGTGGTAGTGGTAGGGTTTGGCCGAGGGCTAGGGGTAGGTGTAACGGGAGGGCTCCGGGTAGTCCTAGGACTCTGAACAGGTGTAGGGCTGGATTAGGGTGTGGTAAGGGTGAGTCCAGGGTGATTTCGTAGGACACGGGTTACTGCACTGGCTAACGGTAGGGCAAGGTGTACTGGTCGGCCTCGGGCAAGTGGTAGACCTCTGACTAGATGAGCACTGGGCGTTGGTCTAGGGCTCGAGCTAGGGCTAGTGGGAGCGATAGGCTTAGCGCTGGGGTAGGCATAGGGCAAGGGGTGGGTGTCAAGGTAAACCTCGGAGTTGGCTTTGGCCCAGGAGTTGGAGTTGTGGATAGGGGTAGGGATGGGGGTGGGCCCATGGGTAGGGGGAGCTGTAGGGCCAGGTGTAGCGGTAGGACCAGAGGTAGTGCTAGGCGTATGCCTAGGGCGAGTGGTAGTGCTCGGGGTAACCTAATCGTAACCCTAACCCTAACCCAAACCCTAACCCTAACCCTAACACCAACCCTAACCCTAACCCTAACCCTAACCCTAACCCTAAACCAAACACCAACCCTAACCCTAACCTTAACCCTAACCCTAACAAGAGCAAGGTGTACTGGTCAGCGACGGGCAAGTCTAGGCCTCGGACTAGAGGGAGGCATGGGCGTTGGTCTAGGGCCCGAGCCTGGGCTTTGGGAGCGGTAGGCATAGCGCTTGGGTAGGCATAGGGCAAGGGGTGTGTGTCGGGGTAAACCTCAAAGTAGGCCTAGTGCCAGGAGTTGGAGCTGTGTCTAGGGGTAGGGATGGGGGTGGGCCTATGGGTAGGGCGAGCTGTAGGGCCAGGGGTAGGGGTAGGACCAGAGGTAGTGCTAGGCGTATGCCTAGGGCGAGGGGTAGTGCTCGGGGTAACCTAACCGTAACCCTAACCCTAACCCTAACCCTAACCCTAACCCTAACACCAACCCTAACCCTAACCCTAACCCTAACCCTAAACCTAACACCAAACCTAACCCTAACCCTAACCCTAACCCTAACAAGGGCAAAGTGTACTGGTCAGCGACGGGCAAGTGCAAGGCCTCGGACTAGATGAGCACTGGGCGTTGGTCTAGGGTCCGAACTAGGACTAGTGGGAGCGATAGGCGTAGCGCTGGGGTAGGCATAGGGCAAGGGGTGGGTGTCGGGGTAAACCTCGGAGTCGGCCTAGTGCCAGGAGTTGGAGCTGTGGGTAGGGGTAGGGATTTGGGTGGGCCTATGGTTAGTGGGAGCTGTAGGGCCAGGGGTAGCGGTAGGACCAGAGGTAGTGCTAGGCGTAGGGCTAGGGCGAGGGGTAGTGCTCTGGGTAGGGATGGTGAAGGGCTAGTGGTTGGCTGAGGCCCACGGGCAGTGTTAGTCTTAGGGCTCATGTTAGACTTAGGACTAGTGGTAGTAGTAGGGGTTGGCCGAGGGCCAGGGGTAGGTGTCACGGGAGGGCTCTGGGTAGTCCTAGGACTCGGAACGGGTGTAGGGCTGGATTAGGGTGTGGTAAGTGTGGGTCCAGGGTGATTTCATAGGACACGTGTTAGTGCTCTGGCTAATGGTAGGGCAAGGTGTACTGGTCGGCGTCGGGCAAGTGGTAGGCCTCGGACTAGAGGGAGCACTAAGCGTTGGTCTAGGACCTGAGCTAGGGCTAGAGGGAGCGGTAGGCGTAGCACTGGGTTAGGCATAGGGCAAAGTGTGGGTGTCGGGGTAAACCTCAGAGTAGGCTTTTGGCCAGGAGTTGGGGTGGTGGCTAGGGGTAGGGATGGAAATGGGTCTATGGGTAGTGGTGCTGTAGGGCCAGGGGTAGGGGTAGGACCAGATGTAGTGCTAGGCGTAGGCCTAGGGCGAGGTGTAGTGCTCGGGGTAGGGTTAGGTGAAGGGCTAGTGGTTGGCAGAGGCCCACGGGCAGTGTTAGGGTTAGGGCTCATGTTAGGCCTAGGACTAATGGTAGTAGTAGGGGATGGCCGAGGGCTAAAAGTAGGTGTCACGGGAGGGCTCCAGGTAGTCCTAGGACTCCGAACGGATGTGGGGCATTATTAGGGTGTGGCTAATAGTGGGTCCAGGGTGATTTCGTAGGACACGGGTTAGTGCTTTGGCTATCGGTAGGCAAGGTTTACTGGTGGCGACGGGCAAGTGCTAGGCTTCGGACTAGAGTGAGCACTGGGTGTTGGTCTAGGGCCCGAGGTAGCGCTAGTGGGAGCGGTAGGCATAGCGCTGGGGTAGGCAAGGGCAAGGGGTGGGTGTCGGGGTAAACCACGGAGTAGGCCTAGGACCAGGAGTGGGAGCTGTGGCTAGGGATAGGGATGGGGGTGGGCCTATGGGTAGGGGGAGCTGTAGGGCCAGGGGTAGGGGTAGGACCAGAGGTAGTGCTAGGCGTAGGCCTAGGGCGAGGGGTAGTGCTCGGGGTAACCTAACCGTAAACCCAACCCTAACCCTAACACTAACCCTAACCCTAACACCAACCCTAACCCTAACCCTAACCCTAACCCTAAACCTAACACCAACCCTAACCTAACACAAACCCTAACCCTAACACCAACCCTAACCCTAACCCTAAACCTAAACCCTAACCCTGACCCTAACCCTAACCCTAACCCTAACCCTAAACCTAACACCAACCCTAACCCTAACCCTAACCCTAACCCTAACAAGGTCAAGGTGTACTGGTCAGCGACGGGCAAGTCTAGGAGTCGGACTAGAGGGAGCCATGGGCGTTGGTCTAGGGCCCGAGCCTGGGCTAGTGGGAGCGGTAGGCATATCGCTGGGGTAGGCATAGGGCAAGGGGTGTGTGTCGGGGTAAACCTCGGAGTAGGCCTAGTGCCAGGAGTTGGAGCTGTGGCTAGGGGTAGGGATTTGGGTGGGCCTATGGTTAGGGGGAGCTGTAGGGCCAGGGGTAGCGGTAGGACCAGAGGTAGTGCTAGGCGTAGGCCTAATGCGAGGGGTAGTGCTCTGGGTAGGGATGGTGAAGGGCTAGTGGTTGCTTGGGCCCACGGGCAGGGTTAGTCTTAGGGCTCATGTTAGGCCTAGGACTAGTGGTAGTGGTAGGGGTTGGCCGAGGGCTAGGGGTAGATGTCCCGGAAGGGCTCCCGGTAGTCCTAGGACTCGGAATGGGTGTAGGGCTGGATTAGGGTGTGGTAAGGGTGGGTAAAGGGTGATTTCGTAGGACACGGTTTAGTGCTCTGGCTAAAGGTAGGGCAAGGTGTACTGGTCGGGTCGGGCAAGTGGTAGGCCCCGGACTAGAGGGAGCACTGGGCGTTGGTCTAGGGCACGAGCTAGGGCTAGTGGGAGCGGTAGGCTTAGCACTGCGGTAGGCATAGGGCAAAGAGTGGGTGTCGGGGTAAACCTCGGAGTAGGCTTTGGGCCAGGAGTTGGAGTTGTGGCTAGTGGTAGGGATGGGGGTGGGCCTATGGGTAGAAGGAGCTGTAGGGCCACGGGTAGGGGTAGGACCAGAGGTAGTGCTAGGCGTAGGCCTAGGGCGAGGGGAAGTGCTCGGGGTAGGGTTAGGTGAAGGGCTAGTGGTTGGCAGAGGCCCACGGGCAGTGTTAGGGTTAGGCCTCATGTTAGGCCTAGGACTAGTGGTAGTGGTAGGGGATGGCCGAGGGTTAGGTGTAGGTGTCACGGGAGGGCTCCGGGTAGTCCTAGGACTCCGAACGGATGTGGGGCATGATTAGGGTGTGGCTAATGGTGGGTCCAAGGTGATTTCGTAGGACACGAGTTAGTGCTCTGGCTATCGGTAGGCAAGGTGTACTGGTCTGCAACGGGCAAGTGCTAGGCTTCGGACTAGAGTGAGCACTGGGCGTTGGTCTAGGGCCCGAGGTAGGGCTAGTGGGAGCGATAGGCATAGCGCTGAGGTAGACAAAGGGCAAGGGGTGCGTTTCGGGGTAAACCTCGGAGTAGGCCTAGGACCAGGAGTGGGAGCTGTGTCTAAGGGTAGAGATGGGGGTGGGCCTCTGGTTAGGGGGAGCTGTAGGGCCAGGGGTAGGAGTAGGACCTGAGGTAGTGCTAGGCGTATGTTAGGGCGAGGGGTAGTGCTCGGGGTAGGGTTAGTTGAAGGGCTAGTGGTTGGCAGAGGCCCACGGGCAGTGTTAGGGTTAGGGCTCATGTTAAGCCTAGGACTAGTGGTAGTGGTAGGGGTTTGCCGAGGGCTAGGGGTAGGTGTCACGGGAGGGCGCCGGGTAGTCCAATGACACGGAACAGGTGTAGGGCTGGATTAGGGTGTGGTAAGGGTGAGTCAGGGTGATTTCGTAGGACACGGGTTACTGCACTGGCTAACGGTAGGGCAAGGTGTACTGGTCGGCCTCGGGCAAGTGGTAGACCTCTGACTAGATGAGCACTGGGCGTTGGTCTAGGGCTCGAGCTAGGGCTAGTGGGAGCGATAGGCTTAGCGCTGGGGTAGGCATAGGGCAAGGGGTGG
This sequence comes from Rhinolophus hipposideros, assembly GCF_964194185.1. Lineage (NCBI taxonomy): Eukaryota > Metazoa > Chordata > Mammalia > Chiroptera > Rhinolophidae > Rhinolophus > Rhinolophus hipposideros. The sequence continues at coordinate 218,367 of NW_027669360.1, forward strand.
GTGTCAAGGTAAACCTCGGAGTTGGCTTTGGCCCAGGAGTTGGAGTTGTGGATAGGGGTAGGGATGGGGGTGGGCCCATGGGTAGGGGGAGCTGTAGGGCCAGGTGTAGCGGTAGGACCAGAGGTAGTGCTAGGCGTATGCCTAGGGCGAGTGGTAGTGCTCGGGGTAACCTAACCGTAACCCTAACCCTAACCCAAACCCTAACCCTAACCCTAACACCAACCCTAACCCTAACCCTAACCCTAACCCTAACCCTAAACCAAACACCAACCCTAACCCTAACCTTAACCCTAACCCTAACAAGAGCAAGGTGTACTGGTCAGCGACGGGCAAGTCTAGGCCTCGGACTAGAGGGAGGCATGGGCGTTGGTCTAGGGCCCGAGCCTGGGCTTTGGGAGCGGTAGGCATAGCGCTTGGGTAGGCATAGGGCAAGGGGTGTGTGTCGGGGTAAACCTCGGAGTAGGCCTAGTGCCAGGAGTTGGAGCTGTGTCTAGGGGTAGGGATGGGGGTGGGCCTATGGGTAGGGCGAGCTGTAGGGCCAGGGGTAGGTGTAGGACCAGAGGTAGTGCTAGGCGTATGCCTAGGGCGAGGGGTAGTGCTCGGGGTAACCTAACCGTAACCCTAACCCTAACCCTAACCCTAACCCTAACCCTAACACCAACCCTAACCCTAACCCTAACCCTAACCCTAAACCTAACACCAAACCTAACCCTAACCCTAACCCTAACCCTAACAAGGGCAAAGTGTACTGGTCAGCGACGGGCAAGTGCTAGGCCTCGGACTAGATGAGCACTGGGCGTTGGTCTAGGGTCCGAGCTAGGACTAGTGGGAGCGATAGGCGTAGCGCTGGGGTAGGCATAGGGCAAGGGGTGGGTGTCGGGGTAAACCTCGGAGTCGGCCTAGTGCCAGGAGTTGGAGCTGTGGGTAGGGGTAGGGATTTGGGTGGGCCTATGGTTAGTGGGAGCTGTAGGGCCAGGGGTAGCGGTAGGACCAGAGGTAGTGCTAGGCGTAGGCCTAGGGCGAGGGGTAGTGCTCTGGGTAGGGATGGTGAAGGGCTAGTGGTTGGCTGAGGCCCACGGGCAGTGTTAGTCTTAGGGCTCATGTTAGACTTAGGACTAGTGGTAGTAGTAGGGGTTGGCCGAGGGCCAGGGGTAGGTGTCACGGGAGGGCTCTGGGTAGTCCTAGGACTCGGAACGGGTGTAGGGCTGGATTAGGGTGTGGTAAGGGTGGGTCCAGGGTGATTTCATAGGACACGTGTTAGTGCTCTGGCTAATGGTAGGGCAAGGTGTACTGGTCGGCGTCGGGCAAGTGGTAGGCCTCGGACTAGAGGGAGCACTAAGCGTTGGTCTAGGACCTGAGCTAGGGCTAGAGGGAGCGGTAGGCGTAGCACTGGGTTAGGCATAGGGCAAAGGGTGGGTGTCGGGGTAAACCTCAGAGTAGGCTTTTGGCCAGGAGTTGGGGTGGTGGCTAGGGGTAGGGATGGAAATGGGTCTATGGGTAGTGGTGCTGTAGGGCCAGGGGTAGGGGTAGGACCAGATGTAGTGCTAGGCGTAGGCCTAGGGCGAGGTGTAGTGCTCGGGGTAGGGTTAGGTGAAGGGCTAGTGGTTGGCAGAGGCCCACGGGCAGTGTTAGGGTTAGGGCTCATGTTAGGCCTAGGACTAATGGTAGTAGTAGGGGATGGCCGAGGGCTAAAAGTAGGTGTCACGGGAGGGCTCCGGGTAGTCCTAGGACTCCGAACGGATGTGGGGCATTATTAGGGTGTGGCTAATAGTGGGTCCAGGGTGATTTCGTAGGACACGGGTTAGTGCTTTGGCTATCGGTAGGCAAGGTTTACTGGTCGGCGACGGGCAAGTGCTAGGCTTCGGACTAGAGTGAGCACTGGGTGTTGGTCTAGGGCCCGAGGTAGCGCTAGTGGGAGCGGTAGGCATAGCGCTGGGGTAGGCAAGGGCAAGGGGTGGGTGTCGGGGTAAACCACGGAGTAGGCCTAGGACCAGGAGTGGGAGCTGTGGCTAGGGATAGGGATGGGGGTGGGCCTATGGGTAGGGGGAGCTGTAGGGCCAGGGGTAGGGGTAGGACCAGAGGTAGTGCTAGGCGTAGGCCTAGGGCGAGGGGTAGTGCTCGGGGTAACCTAACCGTTAACCCAACCCTAACCCTAACACTAACCCTAACCCTAACACCAACCCTAACCCTAACCCTAACCCTAACCCTAAACCTAACACCAACCCTAACCTAACACAAACCCTAACCCTAACACCAACCCTAACCCTAACCCTAAACCTAAACCCTAACCCTGACCCTAACCCTAACCCTAACCCTAACCCTAACCCTAACCCTAACCCTAAACCTAACACCAACCCTAACCCTAACCCTAACCCTAACCCTAACCCTAAACCTAACACCAACCCTAACCCTAACCCTAACCCTAACCCTAACAAGGTCAAGGTGTACTGGTCAGCGACGGGCAAGTCTAGGCGTCGGACTAGAGGGAGCCATGGGCGTTGGTCTAGGGCCCGAGCCTGGGCTAGTGGGAGCGGTAGGCATATCGCTGGGGTAGGCATAGGGCAAGGGGTGTGTGTCGGGGTAAACCTCGGAGTAGGCCTAGTGCCAGGAGTTGGAGCTGTGGCTAGGGGTAGGGATTTGGGTGGGCCTATGGTTAGGGGGAGCTGTAGGGCCAGGGGTAGCGGTAGGACCAGAGGTAGTGCTAGGCGTAGGCCTAATGCGAGGGGTAGTGCTCTGGGTAGGGATGGTGAAGGGCTAGTGGTTGCTTGGGCCCACGGGCAGGGTTAGTCTTAGGGCTCATGTTAGGCCTAGGACTAGTGGTAGTGGTAGGGGTTGGCCGAGGGCTAGGGGTAGATGTCCCGGAAGGGCTCCCGGTAGTCCTAGGACTCGGAATGGGTGTAGGGCTGGATTAGGGTGTGGTAAGGGTGGGTAAAGGGTGATTTCGTAGGACACGGTTTAGTGCTCTGGCTAAAGGTAGGGCAAGGTGTACTGGTCGGGTCGGGCAAGTGGTAGGCCCCGGACTAGAGGGAGCACTGGGCGTTGGTCTAGGGCACGAGCTAGGGCTAGTGGGAGCGGTAGGCTTAGCACTGCGGTAGGCATAGGGCAAAGAGTGGGTGTCGGGGTAAACCTCGGAGTAGGCTTTGGGCCAGGAGTTGGAGTTGTGGCTAGTGGTAGGGATGGGGGTGGGCCTATGGGTAGAAGGAGCTGTAGGGCCACGGGTAGGGGTAGGACCAGAGGTAGTGCTAGGCGTAGGCCTAGGGCGAGGGGAAGTGCTCGGGGTAGGGTTAGGTGAAGGGCTAGTGGTTGGCAGAGGCCCACGGGCAGTGTTAGGGTTAGGCCTCATGTTAGGCCTAGGACTAGTGGTAGTGGTAGGGGATGGCCGAGGGTTAGGTGTAGGTGTCACGGGAGGGCTCCGGGTAGTCCTAGGACTCCGAACGGATGTGGGGCATGATTAGGGTGTGGCTAATGGTGGGTCCAAGGTGATTTCGTAGGACACGAGTTAGTGCTCTGGCTATCGGTAGGCAAGGTGTACTGGTCTGCAACGGGCAAGTGCTAGGCTTCGGACTAGAGTGAGCACTGGGCGTTGGTCTAGGGCCCGAGGTAGGGCTAGTGGGAGCGATAGGCATAGCGCTGAGGTAGACAAAGGGCAAGGGGTGCGTTTCGGGGTAAACCTCGGAGTAGGCCTAGGACCAGGAGTGGGAGCTGTGTCTAAGGGTAGAGATGGGGGTGGGCCTCTGGTTAGGGGGAGCTGTAGGGCCAGGGGTAGGAGTAGGACCTGAGGTAGTGCTAGGCGTATGTTAGGGCGAGGGGTAGTGCTCGGGGTAGGGTTAGTTGAAGGGCTAGTGGTTGGCAGAGGCCCACGGGCAGTGTTAGGGTTAGGGCTCATGTTAAGCCTAGGACTAGTGGTAGTGGTAGGGGTTTGCCGAGGGCTAGGGGTAGGTGTCACGGGAGGGCGCCGGGTAGTCCAATGACACGGAACAGGTGTAGGGCTGGATTAGGGTGTGGTAAGGGTGAGTCAGGGTGATTTCGTAGGACACGGGTTACTGCACTGGCTAACGGTAGGGCAAGGTGTACTGGTCGGCCTCGGGCAAGTGGTAGACCTCTGACTAGATGAGCACTGGGCGTTGGTCTAGGGCTCGAGCTAGGGCTAGTGGGAGCGATAGGCTTAGCGCTGGGGTAGGCATAGGGCAAGGGGTGGGTGTCAAGGTAAACCTCGGAGTTGGCTTTGGCCCAGGAGTTGGAGTTGTGGATAGGGGTAGGGATGGGGGTGGGCCCATGGGTAGGGGGAGCTGTAGGGCCAGGTGTAGCGGTAGGACCAGAGGTAGTGCTAGGCGTATGCCTAGGGCGAGTGGTAGTGCTCGGGGTAACCTAACCGTAACCCTAACCCTAACCCAAACCCTAACCCTAACCCTAACACCAACCCTAACCCTAACCCTAACCCTAACCCTAACCCTAAACCAAACACCAACCCTAACCCTAACCTTAACCCTAACCCTAACAAGAGCAAGGTGTACTGGTCAGCGACGGGCAAGTCTAGGCCTCGGACTAGAGGGAGGCATGGGCGTTGGTCTAGGGCCCGAGCCTGGGCTTTGGGAGCGGTAGGCATAGCGCTTGGGTAGGCATAGGGCAAGGGGTGTGTGTCGGGGTAAACCTCGGAGTAGGCCTAGTGCCAGGAGTTGGAGCTGTGTCTAGGGGTAGGGATGGGGGTGGGCCTATGGGTAGGGCGAGCTGTAGGGCCAGGGGTAGGTGTAGGACCAGAGGTAGTGCTAGGCGTATGCCTAGGGCGAGGGGTAGTGCTCGGGGTAACCTAACCGTAACCCTAACCCTAACCCTAACCCTAACCCTAACCCTAACACCAACCCTAACCCTAACCCTAACCCTAACCCTAAACCTAACACCAAACCTAACCCTAACCCTAACCCTAACCCTAACAAGGGCAAAGTGTACTGGTCAGCGACGGGCAAGTGCTAGGCCTCGGACTAGATGAGCACTGGGCGTTGGTCTAGGGTCCGAGCTAGGACTAGTGGGAGCGATAGGCGTAGCGCTGGGGTAGGCATAGGGCAAGGGGTGGGTGTCGGGGTAAACCTCGGAGTCGGCCTAGTGCCAGGAGTTGGAGCTGTGGGTAGGGGTAGGGATTTGGGTGGGCCTATGGTTAGTGGGAGCTGTAGGGCCAGGGGTAGCGGTAGGACCAGAGGTAGTGCTAGGCGTAGGCCTAGGGCGAGGGGTAGTGCTCTGGGTAGGGATGGTGAAGGGCTAGTGGTTGGCTGAGGCCCACGGGCAGTGTTAGTCTTAGGGCTCATGTTAGACTTAGGACTAGTGGTAGTAGTAGGGGTTGGCCGAGGGCCAGGGGTAGGTGTCACGGGAGGGCTCTGGGTAGTCCTAGGACTCGGAACGGGTGTAGGGCTGGATTAGGGTGTGGTAAGGGTGGGTCCAGGGTGATTTCATAGGACACGTGTTAGTGCTCTGGCTAATGGTAGGGCAAGGTGTACTGGTCGGCGTCGGGCAAGTGGTAGGCCTCGGACTAGAGGGAGCACTAAGCGTTGGTCTAGGACCTGAGCTAGGGCTAGAGGGAGCGGTAGGCGTAGCACTGGGTTAGGCATAGGGCAAAGGGTGGGTGTCGGGGTAAACCTCAGAGTAGGCTTTTGGCCAGGAGTTGGGGTGGTGGCTAGGGGTAGGGATGGAAATGGGTCTATGGGTAGTGGTGCTGTAGGGCCAGGGGTAGGGGTAGGACCAGATGTAGTGCTAGGCGTAGGCCTAGGGCGAGGTGTAGTGCTCGGGGTAGGGTTAGGTGAAGGGCTAGTGGTTGGCAGAGGCCCACGGGCAGTGTTAGGGTTAGGGCTCATGTTAGGCCTAGGACTAATGGTAGTAGTAGGGGATGGCCGAGGGCTAAAAGTAGGTGTCACGGGAGGGCTCCGGGTAGTCCTAGGACTCCGAACGGATGTGGGGCATTATTAGGGTGTGGCTAATAGTGGGTCCAGGGTGATTTCGTAGGACACGGGTTAGTGCTTTGGCTATCGGTAGGCAAGGTTTACTGGTCGGCGACGGGCAAGTGCTAGGCTTCGGACTAGAGTGAGCACTGGGTGTTGGTCTAGGGCCCGAGGTAGCGCTAGTGGGAGCGGTAGGCATAGCGCTGGGGTAGGCAAGGGCAAGGGGTGGGTGTCGGGGTAAACCACGGAGTAGGCCTAGGACCAGGAGTGGGAGCTGTGGCTAGGGATAGGGATGGGGGTGGGCCTATGGGTAGGGGGAGCTGTAGGGCCAGGGGTAGGGGTAGGACCAGAGGTAGTGCTAGGCGTAGGCCTAGGGCGAGGGGTAGTGCTCGGGGTAACCTAACCGTTAACCCAACCCTAACCCTAACACTAACCCTAACCCTAACACCAACCCTAACCCTAACCCTAACCCTAACCCTAAACCTAACACCAACCCTAACCTAACACAAACCCTAACCCTAACACCAACCCTAACCCTAACCCTAAACCTAAACCCTAACCCTGACCCTAACCCTAACCCTAACCCTAACCCTAACCCTAACCCTAACCCTAAACCTAACACCAACCCTAACCCTAACCCTAACCCTAACCCTAACCCTAAACCTAACACCAACCCTAACCCTAACCCTAACCCTAACCCTAACAAGGTCAAGGTGTACTGGTCAGCGACGGGCAAGTCTAGGCGTCGGACTAGAGGGAGCCATGGGCGTTGGTCTAGGGCCCGAGCCTGGGCTAGTGGGAGCGGTAGGCATATCGCTGGGGTAGGCATAGGGCAAGGGGTGTGTGTCGGGGTAAACCTCGGAGTAGGCCTAGTGCCAGGAGTTGGAGCTGTGGCTAGGGGTAGGGATTTGGGTGGGCCTATGGTTAGGGGGAGCTGTAGGGCCAGGGGTAGCGGTAGGACCAGAGGTAGTGCTAGGCGTAGGCCTAATGCGAGGGGTAGTGCTCTGGGTAGGGATGGTGAAGGGCTAGTGGTTGCTTGGGCCCACGGGCAGGGTTAGTCTTAGGGCTCATGTTAGGCCTAGGACTAGTGGTAGTGGTAGGGGTTGGCCGAGGGCTAGGGGTAGATGTCCCGGAAGGGCTCCCGGTAGTCCTAGGACTCGGAATGGGTGTAGGGCTGGATTAGGGTGTGGTAAGGGTGGGTAAAGGGTGATTTCGTAGGACACGGTTTAGTGCTCTGGCTAAAGGTAGGGCAAGGTGTACTGGTCGGGTCGGGCAAGTGGTAGGCCCCGGACTAGAGGGAGCACTGGGCGTTGGTCTAGGGCACGAGCTAGGGCTAGTGGGAGCGGTAGGCTTAGCACTGCGGTAGGCATAGGGCAAAGAGTGGGTGTCGGGGTAAACCTCGGAGTAGGCTTTGGGCCAGGAGTTGGAGTTGTGGCTAGTGGTAGGGATGGGGGTGGGCCTATGGGTAGAAGAAGCTGTAGGGCCACGGGTAGGGGTAGGACCAGAGGTAGTGCTAGGCGTAGGCCTAGGGCGAGGGGAAGTGCTCGGGGTAGGGTTAGGTGAAGGGCTAGTGGTTGGCAGAGGCCCACGGGCAGTGTTAGGGTTAGGCCTCATGTTAGGCCTAGGACTAGTGGTAGTGGTAGGGGATGGCCGAGGGTTAGGTGTAGGTGTCACGGGAGGGCTCCGGGTAGTCCTAGGACTCCGAACGGATGTGGGGCATGATTAGGGTGTGGCTAATGGTGGGTCCAAGGTGATTTCGTAGGACACGGGTTAGTGCTCTGGCTATCGGTAGGCAAGGTGTACTGGTCTGCAACGGGCAAGTGCTAGGCTTCGGACTAGAGTGAGCACTGGGCGTTGGTCTAGGGCCCGAGGTAGGGCTAGTGGGAGCGATAGGCATAGCGCTGAGGTAGACAAAGGGCAAGGGGTGCGTTTCGGGGTAAACCTCGTAGTAGGCCTAGGACCAGGAGTGGGAGCTGTGTCTAAGGGTAGAGATGGGGGTGGGCCTCTGGTTAGGGGGAGCTGTAGGGCCAGGGGTAGGAGTAGGACCTGAGGTAGTGCTAGGCGTAGGCCTAGGGCGAGGGGTAGTGCTCGGGGTAGGGTTAGTTGAAGGGCTAGTGGTTGGCAGAAGCCCACGGGCAGTGTTAGGGTTAGGGCTTATGTTAAGCCTAGGACTAGTGGTAGTGGTAGGGGTTTGCCGAGGGCTAGGGGTAGGTGTCACGGGAGGGCGCCGGGTAGTCCAATGACACGGAACAGGTGTAGGGCTGGATTAGGGTGTGGTAAGGGTGAGTCAGGGTGATTTCGTAGGACACGGGTTACTGCACTGGCTAACGGTAGGGCAAGGTGTACTGGTCGGCCTCGGGCAAGTGGTAGACCTCTGACTAGATGAGCACTGGGCGTTGGTCTAGGGCCCGAGCTAGGGCTAGTGGGAGCGATAGGCGTAGCGCTGTGGTAGGCATAGGGCAAGGGGTGGGTGTCAAGGTAATCCTCGGAGTAGGCTTTTGCCCAGGAGTTGGAGCTGTGGCTAGGGGTAGGGATGGGGGTGGGCCCATGGGTAGGGGGAGCTGTAGGGCCAGGGGTAGCGGTAGGACCAGAGGTAGTGCTAGGCGTAGGCCTAGGGCGAGCGGTACGCTCGGGGTAACCTAACCGTAATCCTAACTCTAACCCTAACCCTAACCCTAACCCTAACACCAACCCTAACCCTAACTCTAACCCTAACCCTAACCCTAAACCTAACACCAACCCTAACCCTAACCCTAACCCTAACCCTAACAAGGGCAAGGTGTACTGGTCAGCGACGGGCAACTTCTAGGCCTCGGACTAGAGGAAGCCATGGGCGTTGGACTAGGGCCCGAGCTAGGGCTAGTGGAAACGGTAGGCGTAGCGCTGGGGTAGGCAAGGGCAAGGGGTGGGTGTCGAGGTAAACCTCGGTGTAGGCCTAGGGCCAGGAGTGGGAGCTGTGGCTAGGGGTAGGGGTGGGGGTGGGCCTATGGGTAGGGGGATCTGTAGGGCCAGGGGTAGGGGTAGGACCAGAGGTAGTGCTATGCGTAGGCCTAGTGCGAGGGGTAGTGCTCGGGGTAGGGTTAGGTGAAGGGCTAGTGGTTGGCAGAGGCCCACGGGCAGTGTTAGGGTTAGGGCTCAAATTAGGCCTAGGACTAATGGTAGTGGTTGTGGATGGCCGAGGGCTAGGGGTAGGTGTCAAGCGAGGGCTCCGGGTAGTCCTAGGACTCCGAACGGATGTGGGGGATGATTAGGGTGTGGCTAATGGTGGGTCCAGGGTGATTTCGTAGGACACGGGTTAGTGCTCTGGCTAACGGTAGGGCAAGGTGTACTGGTCGGCGACGGGCAAGTGCTAGGCTTCGGACTAGAGTGAGCACTGGGCGTTGGTCTAGGGCCCGAGGTAGGGCTAGTGGGAGCGGTAGGCATAGCGCTGGGGTAGGCAAAGGGCAAGGGGTGTGTGTCGGGGTAAACCTCGGTGTAGGCCTAGGACCAGGAGTGGAAGGTTTGGCTAGGGGTAGGGATGGGGGTGGGCCTATGGCTAGGGGGAGCTGTAGGGCCAGGGTAGGGGTAGGACCAGAGGTAGTGCTAGGCGTTAGCCTAGGGCGAGGGGTATTGCTCTGGGTAGGGTTAGGTGAAGGGCTTGTTGTTGGCTGAGGCCCACGGGCAGTGTTAGTCTTAGGGCTCATGTTAGGCCTAGGACTAGTGGTAGTGGTAGGGGTTGGCCGAGGGCTAGGGATAGGTGTCACTGGAGGGCTCCGGGTAGTCCTAGGACTCAAAACGGGTGTAGGGCTGGATTAGGGTGTGGTAAGGGTGGGTCCAGGGTGATTTCGTAGGACACGGGTTAGTGCTCTGGCTAACGGTAGGGCAAGGTGTACTGGTCGGCGTAGGGCAGGTGGTAGGCCTCGGACTAGAGAGAGCACTGGGCGTTGCTCTACGGCCCGAGCTAGGGCTAGTGGAAGCGGTAGGCGTAGCACTTGGGTAGGCATAGGGCAAGGGGTGGGTGTCGGGGTAAACCTCGGAGTAGGCTTTGGTCCAGAGGTTGGAGTTGTGCTTAGGGGAAGGGATGGGGGTGGGCCTATAATTAGGGGGAGCTGTAGGGCCAGGGGTAGGGGTAGGACAAGAGGTAGTGCTAGGCGTAAGCCTAGGGCGAGGGGTAGTTCTCGGGGTAGGGTTACGTGAAGGGCTAGTGGTTGGCAGAGGCCCTCGGACAGTGTTAGGGTTAGGGCTCATGTTAGGCCTAGGACTAGTGGTAGTGGTAGGGGATGGACGAGGGCTAGGAGTAGGTGTCACGGGAGTTCTCCGGGTAGTCCTAGGACTTCGAACGGATGTGGGGCATGATTATGGTGTGGCTAATGGTGGGTCCAGGGTGATTTTGTAGGACAAGGGTTAGTTATCTGGCTATCAGTAGGGCAAGGTGTACTGGTCGGTGACGGGCAAGTGCTAGGCTTCTGACTTGAGTGAGCACTGGGCGTTGGTCTAGGGCCCGAGGTAGGGCTAGTTGGACCTGTAGGCGTAGCGCTGTGGTAGGCAAAGGACAAGGGGTGGGTGTCGGGGTAAACCTCGGAGTAGGCCTAGGACCAGGAGTGGGAGCTGTGGCTAGGGGTAGGGATGGGGGTGGGCCTATGGGTAGGGGGAGCTGTAGGGCCAGGGGTAGGGGTAGGACCAGAGGTAGTGCCAGGCGTAGGCCTAGGGCGAGGGGTAGTGCTCGGGGTGACCTAACCCTAACCCTAACCCTAACCCTAACACCAACCCTAAACCTAACCCTAACCCTAACCCTAAACCTAACACCAACCCTAACCCTAATCCTAACCCTAACCCTAACACCAACACTAACCCTAACCCTAACCCTAAACCCTAACCCTAACCCTAACCCTAACCCTAACAACGGCAAGGTGTACTGGTCAGCGACGGGCAAGTTCTAGGCCTCAAACTAGAGGGAGCCATGGGCGTTGGTCTAGGGCCCGAGCTAGGGCTAGTGGGAGCGGTAGGCGTAGCGCTGGGGTATGTATAGGACAAGGGGTGGGTGTCGAGGTAAACTTCGGAGTAGGCCTATGGCCAGGAGTGGGAGCTGTGGCTAGGGGTAGGGATTGGGGTGGGCCTATAAGTAGGGGGAGCTGTAGGGCCAGGGGTAGGGTTAGGACCAGAGGTAGTGCTACGCGTAAGCCTAGGGCCAGGAGTAGTGCTCGGGGTAGGGTTAGGTGAAGGGCTAGTGGTTGGCAGAGGCCCACGGGCAGTGTTAGGGTTAGGGCTCATGTTAGGCCTAGGACTAGTGGTAGTGGTAGGGGATGGGCGAGGGCTAGGGGTAACTGTCACGGGAGGGCTTCGGGTAGTCCTAGGACTTCGAACGGATGTAGGGCTGGATTAGGGTATGGCTAATGGTGGGTCCAGGGTGATTTCGTAGGACACGGGTTAGTGCTCTGGCTATCGGTAGGGCAAGGTGTACTGGTTAGCAACGGGCAAGTGCTAGGCTTCGGACTAGAGTGACACTGGGCGTTGGTCTAGGGCTCGAGGTAGGGCTAGTGGGAGAGGTATGCGTAGCGCTGGGGTAGGCAAAGGGCAAGGGGTGGGTGTCGGGGTATACCTCGGAGTAGGCCTAGGACCAGGAGTGGGAGCTGTGGCTAGGGGTAGGGATGGGGGTGAGCCTATGGGTAGGGGGAGCTGTAGGGACAGGGGTAGGGATAGGACCAGAGGTAGTGCTAGGCATAGGCTTAGGGCGAGGGGTAGTGCTCGGGGTAACCTAACCCTAACCCTAACCCTAACTCTAACCCTAACCCTAACCCTAACCCTAACCCTAACACCAACCCTAACCCTAACCCTAACCCTAACCCTATACCTAACACCAACCCTAACCCTAACCCTAACCCTAACCCTAACACCAACCCTAACCATAACCCTAACCCTAACCCTAACCCTAACACTAACCCTATACCTAACACCAACCCTAACCCTAACCCTAACCCTATACCTAACACCAACCCTAACCCTAACCCTAACCCTAACACCAACCCTAACCATAACCCTAACCCTAACCCTAACACCAACCCTAACCATAACCCTAACCCTAACCCTAACCCTATACCTAACACCAACCCTAACCCTAACCCTAACCCTAACCCTAACACCAACCCTAACCATAACCCTAACCCTAACCCTAACCCTAACACTAACCCTATACCTAACACCAACCCTAACCCTAACCCTAACCCTATACCTAACACCAACCCTAACCCTAACCCTAACCCTAACCCTAACACCAACCCTAACCATAACCCTAACCCTAACCCTAACCCTATACCTACACCAACCCTAACCCTAACCATAACCCTAACCCTAACACCAACCCTAACCCTAACCCTAACCCTAAACCCTAACCCTAACCCTAACCCTAACCCTAACAAGGGCAAGGTGTACTGGTCAGCGACGGGCAAGTTCTAGGTCTCGGACGAGAGGGAGCCATGGGCATTGGTCTAGGGCCCGAGCTAGGGCTAGTAGAAACGGTAGGCGTAGCGCTGGGGTAGGCATAGTTCAAGGGGTGGGTGTCGAGGTAAACCTCGGAGTAGGCCTAGGGCCAGGATGGGAGCTGTGGCTAGGGGTAGGGGTGGGGGTGGGCCTATGGATAGGGGGAGCTGTAGGGCCAGGGGTAGTGGTAGGTAAAGAGGTAGTGCTAGGCGTAGGCCTAGGGCGAGTGGCAGTGCTCGGGGTAGGGTTAGTTGAAGGGCTAGTGGTTGGCAGAGGACCACGGGCAGAGTTAGGGTTAGGGCTCATGTTAAGCCTAGGACTAGTGGTAGTGGTAGGGGTTGGCCGAGGGCTAGGGGTAGGTGTCACGGGAGAGCTCCGGGTAGTCCAAGGAATCTGAACAGGTGTAGGGCTGGATTAGGGTGTGGTAAGGTTGAGTCCAGGGTGATTTCTTAGGACACGGGTTACTGCACTGGCTAACGGTAGGGCAAGGTGTACTGGTCGGACTCGGGCAAGTGGTAGACCTCTGTCCAGATGAGTACTGGGCGTTGGTCTAGGGTCCGAGCTAGGGCTAGTGGGAGCGGTAGGTGTAGCGCTGGGGTAGGCATAGGGCAAAAGGTGGGTGTCGAGGTAAACCTCGGAGTAGGCCTAGGGACAGGAGTGGGAGATGTGGCTAGGGGTAGGGGTGGGGTGGTCCTATGGGTAGGGGGAGCTGTAGGGCCAGGGGTAGGTGTAGGACCAGAGGTAGTGCTAGGCGTAGGCCTAGGGCGAGGGGTAGTGCTCGGGGTAGGGTTAGTTGAAGGGCTAGTGGTTGGCAGAGGGCCACGGGCAGTGTTAGGGTTATGGCTCATGTTAAGCCTAGGACTAGTGGTAGTGGTAGGGATTGGCCGAGGGCTAGGGGTAGGTGTCACGGGAGGGCTCCGGGTAGTTCTAGGACTCGGAACAGGTGTAGGGCTGGATTAGGGTTGGTAAGGGTGGGTCCAGGGTGATTTCGTACGACACGGGTTAGTGCTCTGGCTATCGGTAGGGCAAGGTGTTCTGGTCGGCGACGGGCAAGTGCTAGGCTTCGAACTAGAGTGAGCACTGGGCGTTGGTCTAGGGCTCGAGGTAGCGCTAGTGGGAGCGGTATGCGTAGCGCTGGGGTAGGCAAAGGGCAAGGGGTGGGTGTCGGGGTATACCTCGGAGTAGGCCTAGGACCAGGAGTGGGAGCTGTGGCTAGGGGTAGGGATGGGCGTGGGCCTATGTGTAGGGGGAGCTGTAGGGACAGGGGTAGGGGTAGGACCAGAGGTAGTGCTAGGCGTAGGCTTAGGGCGAGGGGTAGTGCTCAGGGTAACCTAACCCTAACCCTAACCCTAACACTAACCCTAACCCTAACCCTAACCCTAACACCAACCCTAACCCTAACCCTAACCCTATACCTAACACCAACCCTAACCCTAACCCTAACCCTAACCCTAACCCTAACCCTAACACCAACCCTAACCCTAACCCTAACCCTAACCCTAACCCTAACCCTAACCCTATACTTAACACCAACACTAACCCTAACCCTAACCCTAACCCTAACACCAACCCTAACCCTACCCTAACCCTATACCTAACACCAACCCTAACCCTAACCCTAACCCTAACCCTAACACCAACCCTAACCATAACCCTAACCCTAACCCTATACCTAACACCAACCCTAACCCTAACCCTACCCCTAACCCTAACACCAACCCTAACCCTAACCCTAACCCTAACCCTAAACCCTAACCCTAACCCTAACCCTAACTCTATACCTAACACCAACCCTAACCCTAACCCTAAACCTAACCCTAACACCAACCCTAACCCTAACCCTAACCCTATACCTAACACCAACCCTAACCCTAACCCTAACCCTAACCCTAACACCAACCCTAACCATAACCCTAACCCTAACCCTAAACCTATACCTAACACCAACCCTAACCCTAACCCTAACCCTAACCCTAACACCTACCCTAACCCTAACCCTAACTCTAAACCCTAACCCTAACCCTAACCCTAACCCTAACAAGGGCAAGGTGTACTGGTCAGCGACGGGCAAGTTCTAGGCCTCGGACGAGAGGGAGCCATAATCGATGGTCTAGTGCCCGAGCTAGGGCTAGTGGAAACGGTAGGCGTAGCGCTGGGGTAGGCATAGGGCAAGGGGTGGGTGTCGAGGTAAACCTCGGAGTAGGCCTAGGGCCAGGAGTGGGAGCTATGGCTAGGGGTAGGGGTGGGGGTGGACCCATGGGTAGGGGGAGCTGTATGGCCAGGGGTAGCGGTAGGACCAAGGTATTGCTAGGCGTACGCCTAGGGCGAGGGGTAGTGCTCGGGGTAGGGTTAGTTCAAGGGCTAGTGGTTGGCAGAGGCCCACGGGCAGTGTTAAGGTCAGGGCTCATGTTAAGCCTAGGACTAGTGGTAGTGGTAGGGGTTTGCCGAGGGCTAGGGGAAGGTGTCACGGGAGGGCTCCGGGTAGTCCTAGGACTCCGAACGGATGTGGGGCATGATTAGGGTGTGGCTAATGGTGCGTCCAGGGTGATTTCGTAGGACATGGGTTAGTGCTCTGGCTATCGGTAGGCAAGGTGTACTGGTCGGCGACGGGCAAGTTCTAGGCTTCGGACTAGAGTGCGCACTGGGCGTTGGTCTAGGGCCCGAGGTAGGGCTAGTGGGAGCGGTAGGCATAGCGCTGGGGCAGGCAAAGGGCAAGGGGTGGGTGTCGGGGTAAACCACGGAGTAGGCCTAGGACCAGGAGTGGGAGCTGTGGCTAGGGATAGGGATGGAGGTGGGCCTATCGGTAGGGGGAGCTGTAGGGCAGGGGTAGGGGTAGGACCAGAGGTAGTGCTAGGCGTAGGCCTAGGGCGAGGGGTAGTGCTCTGGGTAACCTAACCGTAAACCTAACCCTAACCCTAACACTAACCCTAACCCTAACACCAACTCTAACCCTAACCCTAACCCTAACCCTAAACCTAACACCAACCCTAAACCTAACCCAAACCCTAACCCTAACACCAACCCTAACCCTAACCCTAACCCTAAACCCTAACCCTAACCCTAAACCTAACCCTAACCCTAACCCTAAACCTAAGACCAACCCTAACCCTAACCCTAACCCTAACCCTAACCCTAACCCTAACACCAACCCTAACCCTAACCCTAACCCTAACCCTAACCCTAACCCTAAACCTAACACCAACCCTAACCCTAACCCTAACCCTAACCCTAACAAGGGCAAGGTGTACTGGTCAGCGACGGGCAAGTCTAGGCCTCGGACTATAGGGAGCTATGGGCGTTGGTCTAGGGCCCGAGCCTGGGCTAGTGGGAGCGGTAGGCATAGCGCTGGGGTAGGCATATGGCAAGGGGTGTGTGTCGGGGTAAACCTCGGAGTAGGCCTAGTGCTAGGAGTTGGAGCTGTGGCTAGGGGTAGGGATGGGGGTGGGCCTATAATTAGGGGAGCTGTAGGGCCAGGGGAAGCGGTAGGACCAGAGGTAGTGCTAGGCGTTAGCCTAGGGCGAGGGGTAGTGCTCGGGGTAGGGTTAGTTGAAGGGCTAGTGGTTGGCTGATGCCCACGGGCAGTGTTAGTCTTAGGGCTCATGTTAGGCCCAGGACTAGTGGTAGTGGTAGGGGTTGGCCGAGGGCTAGGGGTAGGTGTCACGGGAGGGCTCCGGGTAGTCCTAGGACTCAAAACGGGTGTAGGGCTGGATTAGGGTGTGGTAAGGGTGGGTCCAGGGTGATTTCGTAGGACACGTGTTACTGCTCTGGCTAATGGTAGGGCAAGGTGTACTGGTCGGCGTCGGGCAGGTGGTAGGCCTCGGACTATAGTGAGCACTGGGCGTTGGTCTAGGGCCCGAGCTAGGGCTAGTGGGAGCGGTAGGCGTAGCACTGGGGAAGGCATAGGGCAAGGGATGGGTGTCGGGGTTAACCTCGGAGTAGGCTTTGGGCCAGAGGTTGGAGTTGTGGCTAGGGGTAGGGATGGGGGTGGGCCTATTAGTAGGGGGAGCTGTAGGGCCAGGGGTAGGGGTAGAACCAGAGGTAGTGCTAGGCATAAGCCTAGGGCGAGGGGTAGTGCTCGGGGTAGGGTTAGGTGAAGGGCTAGTGGTTGGCAGAGGCCCACGGACAGTGTTAGGGTTAGGGCTCATGTTAGGCCTAGGACTAGTGGTAGTGGTAGGGGATCGCCGAGGGCTCGGTGTAGGTGTCACGGGAGGGCTCCGGGTAGTCCTAAAACTCCGAACGGATGTGGGGCATGATTAGGGTGTGGCTAATGGTGGGTCCAGGGTGATTTCGTAGGACAAGGGTTAGTGATCTGGCTTTCGGTAGGGCAGGGTGTATTGGTCAGTGACGGGCAAGTGCTAGGCTTCGGACTAGAGTGAGCACTGGGCGTTGGTCTAGAGCCCGAGGTAGGTCTAGTGGGAGCGGTAAGCGTAGCGCTGTGGTAGGCAAAGGGCAAGGGGTGGGTGTCGGGGTAAACCTCGGAGTAGGCCTAGGACCAGGAGTGGGAGCTGTGGCTAGGGGTAGGAATGCGGTTGGGCCTATGGGTAGGGGAGCTGTAGGGCCAGGGGTAGGGGTAGGACCAGAGGTAGTGCCTGGCGTACGCCTAGGGCGAGGGGTAGTGCTCGGGGTGACCTAACCCTAACCCTAACCCTAACCCTAACCCTAACCCTAACCCTAACCCTAACCCTAACACCAACCCTAACCCTAATCCTAATCCTAACCCTAACACCAACCCTAACCTTAACACCAACCCAAACCCTAATCCTAACCCTAAACCTAACACCAACCCTAACCCTAACCCTATCCCTAAACCCTAACCCTAACCCTTACCCTAACTCTAACAAGGGCAATGTGTACTAGTCAGCGACGGGCAAGTTCTAGGCCTCGGACTAGAGGGAGCCATTGGTGTTGGTCTAGGGCCCGAGCTAGGGCTAGTGGGAGCGGTAGGTGTAGCTCTGGGGTAGGCATAGGGCAAGGGGTGGGTGTCGAGGTAAACCTCGGAGTAGGCCTAAGGCCAGGAGTGGGAGCTGTGGCTAGGGGTAAAGGTGGGGGTGGGCCTATGGGTAGGGGGAGCTGTAGGGCCAGGGGTAGTGGTAGGACCAGAGGTAGTGCTAGGCGTAGGCCTAGGGCGAGGGGTAGTGCTCGGGGTAGGGTTAGTTGAAGGGCTAGTGTTTGGCAGAGGCCCACGGGCAGTGTTAGGGTTGGGGCTCATGTTAAGCCTAGGACTAGTGGTAGTGGTAGGGGTTGGCCGAGGGCTAGGGGTAGGTGTCACGAAATGGCTCCGGGTAGTCCAAGGACTCGGAACAGGTGTAAGGCTGTATTAGGGTGTGGTAAGGGTGGGTCCAGGGTGATTTCGTAGGACACGGGTTACTGCTCTGGCTAACGGTAGGGCAAGGTGTACTGGTCGGCCTCGGGCAAGTGTTAGGCCTCTGACTAGAGAGAGCACTGGGCGTTGGTCTAGGGCCCGAGCTAGGGCTAGTGGGAGCGGTAGGCGTAGCGCTGGGATAGGCATAGGGCAAGGGGTGGGTGTCGGGGTAAACTTCGGAGTAGGCTTTGGGCCAGGAGTTGGTGTTTTGGGTAGGGGTAGGGATGGGGGTGGGCCCAGGGGTAGGGGGAGCTGTAGGGCCAGTGGTAGGGGTAAAACCAGAGGTAGTGCTAGGCGTAAGCCAGGGCGTGGGGTAGTGCTCGGGGTAGGGTTAGGTGAAGGGCTAGTGGTTGGCAGAGGCCCACGGACAGTGTTAGGGTTAGGGCTCATGTTAGGCCTAGGACTAGTGGTAGTGTAGGGAATAGCCGAGGGCTAGGGGTTGGTGTCACGGGAGGGCTCCGGGTAGTCCTAGGACTCCGAACGGATGTGGGGCATGATTAGGGTGTGGCTAATGGTGGGTCCAAGGTGATTTCGTAGGACAAGGGTTAGTGATCTGGCTTTCGGTAGTGCAGGGTGTATTGGTCGGTGACGGGCAAGTGCTAGGCTTTGGACTAGAGTGAGCACTGGGCATTGGTCTAGGGCCCGAGGTAGGGCTAGTGGGAGCGGTAGGCATAGCGCTGGGATAGGCATAGGGCAAGGGGTGGGTGTCGGGGTAAACTTCGGAGTAGGCTTTGGGCCAGGAGTTGGAGTTTTGGCTAGGGCTAGGGATGGGGGTGGGCCCAAAGGTAGGGGGAGCTGTAGGGCCAGGGGTAAAGGTAGGACCAGAGGTATTGCTAGGCGTAGGCCTAGGGCGAGGGGTAGTGCTCGGGGTAGGGTTAGTTGAAGGGCTAGTGGTTGGCAGAGGCCCACGGGCAGTGTTAGGGTTAGGGCTCATGTTAAGCCTAGGACTAGTGGTAGTGGTAGGGTTTGGCCGAGGGCTAGGGGTAGGTGTCACGCGAGGGCTCCGGGTAGTCCTAAGACTCAGAACAGGTGTAGGGCTGGATTAGGGTGTGGCTAATGGTGGGTCCAGGGTGATTTCGTAGGACAAGGGTTAGTGATCTGGCTATCGGTAGGGCAAGGTGTACTGGTCGGTGACGGGCAAGTGCTCGGCTTCGGACTAGAGTGAGCACTGGGCGTTGGTCTAGGGCCCGAGGTAGGGATAGTGGGAGCGGTAGGCGAAGCGCTGTGGTAGGCAAAGGGCAAGGGGTGTGTGTCGGGGTAAACCTCGGAGTAGGCCTAGGACCAGGAGTGGGAGCTGTGGCTAGGGGTAGGGATGGGGGTGGGCCTATGGGTAGGGGGAGCTGTAGGGCCAGGGGTAAGGGTAGGACCAGAGATAGTGCCAGGCGTAGGCCTAGGGCGAGGGGTAGTGCTCGGGGTAACCTAACCCTAACCCTAACACTAACCCTAACCCTAACCCTAACCCTAACATCAACCCTAACCCTAACACTAACCCTAACCCTAACCCTAATCCTAACACCAACCCTAAACCCTAATCCTAACACTAACCCTAACCCTAACCCTAACCCTAACACCAACCCTAACCCTAACCCTAACCCTAACCCTAACCCTAACATCAACCCTAACCCTAACACTAACCCTAACCCTAACCCTATCCCTAACACCAACCCTAAACCCTAATCCTAACCCTAACCCTAACCCTAATCCTAACCCTAACCCTAACCCTAACCCTAACCCTAACAAGGGAAGGTGAACTGATCAGCGACGGGCAAGTTCTAGGCCTCGGACTAGAGGGAGCCATGGGCGTTGGTCTAGGGCCCGAGCTCGGGCTAGTGAGAGCAGTAGGCGTAGCGCTGGGGTAGGCATACGGCAAGGGGTGGGTGTCGAGGTAAACCTCAGAGTAGGCCTAGGGCCAGGAGTGGGAGCTGTGGCTAGGGGTAGGGATGGGGGTGAGCCTATAAGTAGGGGGAGCTGTAGGGCCAGGGGTAGGAGTAGGACCAGAGGTAGTGCTAGGCGTAAGCCTAGGGCGAGGGGTAGTGCTCGAGGTAGGGTTAGGTGAAGGGCTAGTGGTTGGCAGAGGCCCACGGGCAGTGTTAGGGTTAGGGCTCATGTTAGGCCTAGGTTAGTGGTAGTGGTAGGGGATGGCCGAGGGCTAGGGGTAACTGTCACGGGAGGGCTCCAGTAGTCCTAGGACTCCGAACGGATGTAGGGCTGGATTAGAGTGTGGCTAATGGTGGGTCCAGGGTGATTTCGTAGGACACGGGTTAGTGCTCTGGCTATCGGTAGGGCAAGGTGTACCAGTTGGCGACAAGCAAGTGCTAGGCTTCGGACTAGAGTGAGCACTGGGCGTTGGTCTAGGGCCCGAGGTAGGGCTAGTGGGAGCGGTAGGCGTAGCGCTGGGGTAGGCAAAGGGCAAGAAGTGGGTGTCGGGGTAAACCTCGGAGTAGGCCTAGGACCAGGAGTGGGAGCTGTTGGTAGCGGTAGAAATGGGGGTGGGCCTATGGGTAGGGGGAGCTATAAGGACAGGGGTAGGGGTAGGACCAGAGGTAGTGCTAGGCGTAGGCCTAGGGCGAGGGGTAGTGCTCGGGGTAACCTAACCCTAACCCTAACCCTAACACTAACCCAAACCCTTACCCTAACCCTAACACCAACCCTAACCCTAACACTAACCCTAAACCTAACCCTATACCTAACACCAACCCTAACCCTAACCCTAACCCTAACCCTAACACCAACCCTAACCCTAACCCTAACCCTAACCCTAACCCTAACCCTAACCCTAACACCAACCCTAACCCTAACCCTAACCCCAACGCTAACACCAACCCTAACCCTAATCCTAACCCTAACCCTAACCCTAACACCAACCCTAATCCTAACCCTAACCCTAACACTATACCTAACACCAACCCTAACCCTACCCTAACCCTAACACCAACCCTAACCCTAACCCTAACCCTAACCCTAACCCTAACCCTAACCCTAACCCTAACCCTAACCCTAACACCATCCCTAACCCTAATCCTAACCCTAACCCTAACCCTAAACCTAACCCTAACACCAACCCTAACCCTAACCCTAACCCTAACCCTAACCCTAACCCTAACCCTAACACCAACCCTAACCCTAACCCTAACCCTAAACCCTAATCCAACCCTAACCCTAACCCTAACCCTAACCCTAACCCTAACCCTAACAAGGGCAAGGTGTACTGGTCAGCGATAAGCAAGTTCTAGACCTCGGACTAGAGGGAACCATGGGCGTTGGTCTAGGGCCCGAGCTAGGGCTAGTGAGAGCGGTAGGCGTAGCGCTGGGGTAGGCATAGGGCAAGGGGTTGGTGTCGAGGTAAACCTTGGAGTTGGCCTAGGGCAAGGAGTGCGAGCTGTGGCTAGGGGTAAGAGTGGGGGTGGGCCTATGGGTAGGGGGAGCTGTAGGGCCAGGGGTAGTGGTAGGACCAGAGGTAGTGCTAGGCGTAGGCCTAGGACGAGGGGTAATGCTCGGGTAGGGTTAGTTGAAGGGCTAGTGTTTGGCAGAGGCCCACAGGCAGTGTTAGGGTTAGGGCTCATGTTAAGCCTAGGACTAGTGGTAGTGGTAGGGGTTTGCCGAGGGGTAGGTGTAGGTGTCACGAATTGTCTCCGGGTAGCCTTAGGACTCGGAATAGGTGTAGGGCTGTATTAGGGTGTGGTAAGTGTGGGTCCAGGGTGATTTCGTAGGACACGGGTTACTGCTCTGGCTAACGGTAGGGCAAGGTGTACTGGTCGGCCTCGGGCAAGTGGTAGGCCTCTGACTAGAGAGAGCACTGGGCGTTGGTCTAGGGCCCGAGCTAGGGCTAGTGGGAGCGGTAGGCGTACCGCTGGGATAGTCATAGGGCAAGCGGTGGGTGTCGGGGTAAACTTCGGAGTCGGCCTAGTGCCAGGAGTTGGAGCTGTGGGTAAAGGTAGGGATTTGGGTGGGCCTATGGTTAGTGGGAGCTGTAGGGCCAGGTGTAGCGGTAGGACCAGAGGTAGTGCTAGGCGCAGGCCTAGGGCAAGGGTAGTGCTCTGGGTAGGGATGGTGAAGGGCTAGTGGTTGGCTGAGACCCACGGGCCGGGTTAGTCTTAGGGCTCATGTTAGGCCTAGGACTAGTGGTAGTGGTAGGGGTTGGCCGAGGGCTAGGGGTAGGTGTCACGGGAGGGCTCTGGGTAGTCCTAGGACTCGGAAAGGGTGTAGGGCTGGATTAGGGTGTGGTAAGGGTTGGTCAGGGTGATTTCGTAGGACACGGGTTAGTGCTATGGCTAACGGTAGGGCAAGGTGTACTGTTCGGCGACGGGCAAGTGCTAGGCCTCGGACTAGATGAGCACTGGGCTTTGGTCTAGGGCTCGAGCTAGGGCTAGTGGGAGCGTTAGACGTAGCGCTGGGGTAGGCATAGGGCAAGGGGTGGGTGTCGGGGTAAACCTCGGAGTAGGCCTAGGACCAGGAGTGGGAGCTGTGGCTAGGGGTAGGGATGGGGGTGGGCCTATGGGTAGGGGGATCTGTAGGGCCAGGGGTAGGGTTAGGACCAGAGGTAGTGCCAGGCGAACGCCTAGGGCGAGGGGTAGTGCTCGGGGTGATCTAATCCTAACCCTAACCCTAACCCTAACCCTAACCCTAACACCAACCCTAACACCAACCCTAACCCTAACCCTAACCCTAACCATAACTCTAACCCTAAACCTAACACCAACCCTAACCCTAAACCTAACCCTAACCTAAAACCAACCCTAACCCTAACCCTAACCGTAACCCTAACCCTAACACCAACCCTAACCCTAACCCTAACTTTAACCCTAACACCAACCCTAACCCTTACCCTAATCCTAACACCAACCCTAACCCTAACCCTAACCCTAACCCTATACCTAACACCAACCCTAACCCTAACACCGACCATAACCCTAACCCTAACCCTATACCTAACACCAACACTAACCCTAACCCTAACCCTAATCCTAACACCAACCCTAACCCTAACCCTAACCCTAACCCTATTCCTAACACCAACCCTAACACTAATCCTAACCCTAACCCTAACACCAACCCTAACCCTAACCCTAACCCTAACCCTAACCCTAACCCTAAACCTAACACCAACCCTAACCCTAACCCTAACCCTAACCCTAACCCTAACCCTAACCCTAACATCAACCCTAACCCTAACACTAACCCTAACCCTAACCCTAAACCTAACACCAACCCTAACCCTAACCCTAACCCTAACCCTAACACCAACCCTAACTCTAACCCTAACCCTAAACCTAACACCAACCCTAACCCTAATCCTAACCCTAACCGTAACCCTAACCCTAACCCTAACACCAACCCTAACCCTAACCCTAACACCAACCCTAACTCTAACCCTAACCCTAACCCTAACACCAACCCTAACACTAATCCTAACCCTAACCCTAACCCTAACACCAACCCTAACCCTAACCCTAACCCTAACACCAACCCTAACCCTAACCCTAACCCTAACCCTAACCCTTACCCTATACCTAACACCAACCCTAACCCTAACCCTAACCCTAACCCTAACACCAACCCTAACCCAAATCCTAACCCTAACCCTAACCCTAACACCAACCCTAACCCTAACCCTAACCCTAACCCTTACCCTATACCTAACACCAACCCTAACCCTAACCCTAACCCTAACCCTAACACCAACCCTAACCCAAATCCTAACCCTAACACTAACCCTAACCATAACACCAACCCTAACCCTAACCCTAACCCTATACCTAACACCAACCCTAACCCTAACCCTAACCCTAATCCTAACACCATCCCTAAACCTAACCCTAACCCTAACCCTAACCCTAACCCTATACCTAACACCAACCCTAACCCTAACCTTAACCCTAACCCTAAACCTAACAACAACCCTAACCCTAACCCTAACCCTAACCCTAACCCTAACACCAACCCTAAACCTAACCCTAACCCTAAACCCTAATCCAACCCTAACCCTATCCCTAACCCTAACCCTAACAAGGGCAAGGTGTACTGGTCAGCGACGGGCAAGTTCTAGGCCTCGGACTAGAGGGAGCCATGGGCGTTGGTCTAGGGCCCGATCTAGGGCTAGTGACAGCGGTAGGCGTAGTGCTGGGGTAGGCATTGGGAAAGGGGTGGGTGTCGAGGTAAACCTCGGACTAGGCCTAGGGCCAGGAGTGGGAGCTGTGGCTAGGGGTAGGGATGGGGGTGGGCCCATGGGTAGGGAGCGCTGTAGGGCCAGGGGTAGCGGTAGGACCAGAGGTAGTGGTAGGCGTACGCCTAGGGCGAGGGGTAGTGCTCGGGGTAGGGTTAGTTGAAGGGCTAGTGGTTGGCAGAGGCCCACGGGCAGTGTTAGGGTTAGAGCTCATGTTAAGCCTAGGACTAGTGGTAGTGGTAAGGATTGGCCGAGGGCTAGGGGTAGGTGTCACGGAAGGGCTCCGGGTAGTTCTAGGACTCAGAACAGGTGTAGGGCTGGATTAGGGTTGGTAAGGATGGGTCCAGGGTGATTTCGTAGGACACGGGTTACTGCTCTGGCTAACGGTAGGGCAAGGTGTACTGGTCGGCGACGGGCAAGTGCTAGGCCTCGGACTAGATGAGGACTGGGCGTTGGTCTAGGGCCCGAGCTAGGGCTAGTGGGAGCGTTAGGCGTAGCGCTGGGGTAGGCATAGGGCAAGGGGTGGGTGTCGGGGTAAACCTCGGAGTCGGCCTAGTGCCAGGAGTTGGAGCTGTGGGTAGGGGTAGGGATTTGGGTGGGCCTATGGTTAGTGGGAGTTGTAGGGCCAGGGGTAGCGGTAGGACCAGAGGTAGTGCTAGGCGTAGGCCTAGGGCGAGGGGTAGTGCTTGGGGAAACCTAACCGTAAACCTAACTTTAATTTTAACACTAACCCTAACCCTAACACCAACCCTAACCCTAACCCTAACCTTAACCCTAAACCTAACACCAACCCTAACCCTAACCTTAACCCTAACCCTAACCCTAACCCTAACTTTAATCCTAACCCTAAACCTAACACCAACCCTAACCCTAACCCTAACCCTAATTCTAACAAGGTCAAGGTGTACTGGTCGGCGTCGTTCAGGTGGTAGGCCTCGGACTAGAGGGAGCACTGGACGTTGGTGTAGGGCCCGAGCTAGGGCTAGTTGGAGCGGTAGGCGTAGCACTGGCGTAGGCATAGGGCAAGGGGTGGGTGTCGAGGTAAACCTCGGAGTAGGCCTAGGGCCAGGAGTGGGAGCTGTGGCTAGGGGTAGGGATGGGGGTGGGTCTATAAATAGGGGGAGCTGTAGAACCAGGGGTAGGGGTAGGACCAGAGGTAGTGCTAGGCGTAAGCCTAGGGCGAGGGGTAGTGCTCGGGGTAGGGTTAGGTGAAGGGCTAGTGGTTGGCAGAGTCCCACGGGCAGTGTTAGGGTTAGGGCTCATGTTAGGCCTAGGACTAGTGGTAGTGGTAGGGGATGGCCGAGGGCTAGGTGTAACTGTCACAAGAGGGCTTTGGGTAGTCCTAAAACTCCGAACGGATGTAGGGCTGGATTAGCGTGTGGCTAATGGTGGGTCCAGGGTGATTTCGTAAGACACGGGTTAGTGCTCTGGCTATCGGTAGGGTAAGGTGTACTGGTCGGCGACGGGCAAGTGCTAGGCTTCGGACTAGAGTGAGCACTTGGTGTTGGTCTAGGGCCCGAGGTAGGGCTAGTGGGAGCGGTAGGCGTAGCGCTGGGGTAGGCAAAGGGCAAGGGGTGGGTGTCGGGGTAAACCAGGAAGTAGGCCTAGGACCAGGAGTGGGAGCTGTGGCTAGGGGTAGGGATGGGGGTGGGCCTATGGGTAGGGGGAGCTGTAGGGACCGTGGTAGGGGTGGGACCAGAGGTAGTGCTAGGAGTAGGCCTAGGGCGAGTGGTAGTGCTCGGGGTAACCTAACACTAACCCTAAACCTATCACTAACCCTAACCCTAACCCTAACCCTAACCCTAACCCTAACCCTAACCCTAACACCAACACTAACCCTAACCCTAACCCTACCCCTATGCCTAACACCAACCCTAATCCTAACCCTAACCCTAACCCTAACACCAACCCTAACGCTAATCCTAACCCTAACCCGAACCCTAACCCTAACACTAACCCTAACCCTCACCCTAACTTTAACACCAACCCTAACCCTAACCCTAACCCTAACCCTAACCCTATACCTAACACCAACCCTAACCCTAACCATAACCCTAACCCTAACATCAACCCTAACCCTAAACCTAAACCTAACCCTAACACCAACCCTAAACCTAATCCTAACCCTAACCCTAACCATAACCCTAACAGCAACCCTAACCCTAATCCTAACCCTAACCCTAACCCTAACCCTAACACTAACCCTAACCCTTACCCTAACTTTAACACCAACCCTAACCCTAACCCTAACCCTAACCCTAACCCTATACCTAACACCAACCCTAACCCTAACCCTAACCCTAACACCAATCCTAACCCTAACCCTAAACCTAATCCTAAAACCAACCCTAAACCTAACCGTAACACTAACCCTAACCCTAACCCTAACTTTAACACCAACCCTAACCCTAACCCTAAGCCTAACCCTAAACCTAACACCAACCCTAACCCTAAACCCAACCCTAACCCTAAAACCAACCCTAACCCTAACCCTAACCCTAAACCCTAATCCTAACCCTAACCCTAACCCTAACCCTAACCCTAACAAGGGCAAGGTGTACTGGTCAGCGACGGGCAAGTTCTAGGCCTCGGACTAGAGGGAGCCATGGGCGTTGGTCTAGGGCCCGAGGTAGGGCTAGTGGGAGCGGTAGGCATAGAGCTGAGGTAGGCAAAGGGCAAGGGGTGGGTGTCGGGGTAAACCTCGAGTAGGCCTAGGACCAGGAGTGGGAGCTGTGGCTAGGGGTAGGGATGGGGGTGGGCCTATGGGTAGGGGGAGCTGTAGGGACAGGGGTAGGGGTAGGACCAGAGGTAGTGCTAGGCGTAGGCCTAGGGCGAGGGGTAGTGCTCGGGGTAACCTAACCCTAACCCTAACCCTAACACTAACCCTAACCCTAAGGCTAACCCTAACACCAACCCTAACCCTAACCCTAACCCTAACCCTAACCCGATACCTAACACAAACCCTAACCCTAACCCTAACCCTAACCCCAACACCAACCCTAACCCTAACCATAACCCTAACCCTAACCCTAACCCTAACACCAACACTAACCTTAACCCTAACCCTAAACCTAACACCAACCCTAACCCTAATCCTAACCCTAACCCTAACACCAACCCAAACCCTAACCCTAACCCTAACCCTAACACCAACCCTAACCTTAACCCTAACCCTAACCCTAACCCTATGCCTAACACCAACCCTAACCCTAACCCTAACCCTAACACCAACCCTAACCCTAATCCTAACCCTAACCCTAACCCTAACCGTAACACTAACCCTAACCCTAACCCTAACCCTAACACCAACCCTAACCCTAACCCTAACCCTATCACCAACCCTAACCCTAATCCTAACCCTAACCCTAACCCTAACACCAACCCTAACCCTAACCCTAACCCTAACCCTATCACCAACCCTAACCCTAATCCTAACCCTAACCCTAACCCTAACCCTAACCCTAACACCAACCCTAACCCTAACCCTAACCTTAACCCTAACCCTAAACCTAACACCAACCCTAACCCTAACCCTAACCCTAACCCTAACACCAACCCTAAACCTAAACCTAACCCTAAACCCTAATCCTAACCCTAACCCTAACCCTAACCCTAACCCTAACCCTAACAAGGGCAAGGTGTACTGCTCAGCAACGGGCAAGTTCTAGGCCTCGGACTAGAGGGAGCCATGGGCGTTGGTCTAGGGCCCGAGCTAGGGCTAGTGAGAGCGGTAGGCGTAGCGCTGAGGTAGGCATAGGGCAAGGGGTGGGTGTCGAGGTAAACCTCAGAGTAGGCCTAGGGCCAAAAGTGGGAGCTGTGGCTAGGGGTAGGGTTGGGGGTGGGCCTATGGGTAGGGGGAGCTGTAGGGCCAGGGGTAGTGGTAGGACCAGAGGTAGTGCTAGGCGTAGGCCTAGGGCGAGGGGTAGTGCTCGGAGTAGGGTTAGTTGAAGGGCTAGTGTTTGGCAGAGGCCCACGGGCAGTGTTAGGGTTAGGGCTCATGTTAAGCCTAGGACTAGTGGTAGTGGTAGGGGTTGGCCGAGGACTAGGGGTAGGTTTCACGAAATGGCTCCGGGTAGTCCTAGGACTCGGAATAGGTGTAGGGCTGTATTAGGGTGTGGTAAGGATGGGTCCAGGGTGATTTCGTAGGACACGGGTTACTGCTCTGGCTAACGGTAGGGCAAGGTGTACTGGTTGGCCTCGGGCAAGTGGTAGGCCTCTGACTAGAGAGAGCACTGGGCGTTGGTCTAGGGCCCGAGCTAGGGCTAGTGGGAGCGGTAGGCATAGCGCTGGGATAGGCATAGAGCAAGGGGTGGGTGTCGGGGTAAACTTCGGAGTAGGCTTTGGGCCAGGAGTTGGAGTTTTGGCTAGGGGTAGAAATGGGGGTGCGCCCAGGGTTAGGGGGAGCTGTAGGGCCATGGGTAGGGGTAGGACCAGAGGTAGTGCTAGGCGTAGGCCTAGGGCGAGGGGTAGTGTTCGGGGTAGGGTTAGTTGAAGGGCTAGTGGTTGGCAGAGGCCCACGGGCAGTGTTAGGGTTAGGGCTCATGTTAAGCCTAGGACTAGTGGTAGTGGTAGGGGTTGGCCGAGGGCTAGGGGTAGGTGTCACGGGAGGGCTCCGGGTAGTCCTAGGACTCAGAACAGGTGTAGGGCTGGATTAGGGTGTGGTAAGGGTGGGTCCAGGGTGATTTCGTAGGACACGGGTTACTCCTCTGGCTAACGGTAGGGCAAGGTGTACTGGTCGGCGACGGGCTAGTGCTAGGCCTCGGACTAGATGAGCACTGGGCTTTGGTCTAGGGCCCGAGCTAGGGCTAGTGAGAGCCGTAGGCGTAGCGCTGGGGTAGGCATAGGGCAAGGGGTGGGTGTCGAGGTAAACCTCGGTGTAGGCCTAGGGCCAGGAGTGGGAGCTGTGACTAGGGGTAGGGTTGGGGGTGGGCCTATAATTAGGGGGAGCTGTAGAACCAGGGGTAGGGGTAGGACCAGAGGTAGTGCTAGGCGTAAGCCTAGGGCGAGGGGTAGTGCTCGGGGTAGAGTTAGGTGAAGGGCTAGTGGTTGGCAGAGGCCCACGGGCAGTGTTAGGGTTAGGGCTCATGTTAGGCCTAGGACTAGTGGTAGTGGTAGGGGATGGCCGAGGGCTAGGGGTAACTGTCACAAGAGGGCTCCGGGTAGTCCTAGGACTCCGAACGGATGTAGGGCTGGATTAAGGTGTGGCTAATGGTTGGTCCATTGTGATTTCATAGGACACGGGTTAATGTTCTGGCTATTGGTAGGCAAGGTGTATTGGTCGGCGACGGGAAAGTGCTAGGCTTCTCAATAGAGTGAGCACTGGGCGTTGGTCTAGGGCACAAGCTAGGGCTAGTGGGAGCGGTAGGCGTAGCGCTGGGGTAGGCATAGGGCAAGGGTTGGGTGTCGGGGTAAACCTCGTAGTAGGCCTAGTGCCAGGAGTTGGAGCTGTGGGTAGGGGTAGGGATTTGGGTGGTCCTATGGTTAGTGGGAGCTGTAGGGCCAGTGGTAGCGGTAGGAGCAGAGGTAGTGCTAGGCGTAGGCCTAGGGCGAGGGGTAGTGCTCGGGGTACCCTAACCGTAACCCTAACCCTAACCCTAATCCTCACCCTAACTCTAACACCAACCCTAACCCTAACCCTAACCCTAACCCTAAACCTAACACCAACCCTAACCCTAACCCTAACCCTAACCCTAACATCAACCCTAACCCTAACACTAACCCTAACCCTAACCCTAAACCTAACACCAACCCTAACCCTAATCCTAACCCTAACCTTAAACCTAACACTAACCCTAACACAAACCCTAACCCTAACCCTAACCCTAACCCTAAACCTAACACCAACCCTAAACCTAACCCTAACCCTAACAACAACCCTAAAACCTAACCCTAACCCTAAACCCTATCCTAACTCTAACCCTAACCCTAACCCTAATTCTAACCCTAACAAGGGCAAAGTGTACTGGTCAGCGACGGGCAAGTTCTAGGCCTCGGACTAGAGGGAGCCATGGGCGTTGGTCTAGGGCCCGAGCTATGGCTAGTGGGAGCGGTAGGCGTAGCGCTGGGGTAGGCATAGGGCAAGGGGTGAATGTCGTGGTAAACATCGGAGTAGGCGTAGGGCCAGGAGAGGGAGCTGTGGCTAGGGGTAGGGATGGGGGTGGGCCTATAATTAGGGGGAGCTGTAGGGCCACGGGTAGGGGTAGGACCAGAGGTAGTGCTACGCGTAAGCCTAGGACGAGGGGTAGTGCTCGTGGTAGGGTTAGTTGAAGGGCTAGTGGTTGGCAAAGGCCCACGGGCAGTGTTAGGGTTAGAGCTCATGTTAAACCTAGGACTAGTGGTAGTGGTAAGGATTGGCCGAGGGCTAGGGGTAGGTGTCACGGGAGGGCTCCGGGTAGTTCTAGGACTCGGAACAGGTGTAGGGCTGGATTAGGGTTGGTAAGGGTGGGTCCAGGGTGATTTCGTAGGACACGGGTTACTGCTCTGGCTAACGGTAGGGCAAGGTGTACTGGTCGGCGACGAGCAAGTGCTAGGCCTCGTACTAGATGAGCACTGGGCGTTGGTCTAGGGCCCGAGCTAGGGCTAGTGGGAGCGTTAGGCGTAGCGCTGGGGTAGGCATAGGGCAAGGGGTGGATGACGGGGTAAACCTCGGAGTCGGCCTAGTGCCAGGAGTTGGAGCTGTGGGTAGGGGTAGGGATTTGGGTGGGCCTATGGTTAGTGGGAGCTGTAGGGCCAGGGGTAGCAGTAGGACCAGAGGTAGTGCTAGGCGTAGGCCTAGGGCGAGGGGTAGTGCTCGGGGTAAACTAACCGTAAACCTAACTTTAATCCTAACACTAACCCTAACCGTAACACCAACCCTAACCCTAACCCTAAACCAAACACCAACCCTAACCCTAACCCTAACCCTAACCCTAACCCTAACCCTAACCCTAACACCAACCCTAATCCTAACCCTAACCCTAATCCTAACCCTAAACCTAACACCAACCCTAACCCTAACCCTAACCCTAACAAGGGCAAGGTGTACTTGTCGGCGTCGGGCAGGTGGTAGGCCTCGCACTAGAGGGAGCACTGGGCGTTGGTGTAGGGCCCGAGCTAGGGCTAGTGGGAGCGGTAGGCGTAGCACTGGGGTAGGCATAGGGCAAGGGGTGGGTGTCGGGGTAAACTTCGGAGTAGGCTTTGGGCCAGAGGTTGGAGTTGTGGCTAGGGGTAGGGATGGGGGTGGGCTTATAAGTAGGGGGAGCTGTAGGGCCACGGGTAGGGGTAGGACCAGAGGTAGTGCTACGCGTAAGCCTAGGACGAGGGGTACTGCTCGGGGTAGGGTTAGGTGAAGGGCTAATGGTTGGCAGAGGCCCACGGGCAGTGTTACGTTTAGGGCTCATGTTAGGCCTAGGACTAGTGGTAGTGGTAGGGGATGGCCGAGGGCTAGGGGTAACTGTCACGGGATGGCTCCGGGTAGTCCTAGGACTCCGAACGGATGTAGGGCTGGATTAGGGTGTGGCTAATGGTGGGTCCAGGGTGATTTCGTAGGACACGGTTAGTGCTCTGGCTATCGGAAGGGCAAGGTGTACCGGTTGGCGACGGGCAAGTGCTAGGCTTCGGACTAGAGTGAGCTCTGGCCGTTGGTCTAGGGCCCGAGGTAGGGCTAGTGGGAGCGGTAGGCGTAGCGCTGAGGTAGGCAAAGGGCAAGGGGTGGGTGTCGGGGTAAACCTCGGAGGAGGCCTAGGACCAGGAGTGGGAGCTGTTGCTAGGGGTAGGGATGGGGGTGGGCCTATGGGTAGGGTGAGCTTTAGGGACAGGGGTAGGGGTAGGACCAGAGGTAGAGCTAGGCGTAGGCCTAGGGCGAGGGGTAGTGCTCGGGGTAACCTAACCCTAACCCTAACACCAACCCTAACCCTAACCCTAACCCTAACACCAACCCTAACCCTAACCCTAACCCTAACCCTAACCCTATACCTAACACCAACCCTAACCCTAACCCTAACCCTAACCCTAACCCTATACCTAACACCAACCCTAACCCTAACCCTAACCCTAACCCTAACACCAACCCTAACTCTAACCCTAACGCTAACCCTCACACCAACCCTAACCCTAACCCTAACCCTAACACCAACAGTAACCCTAACCCTAACCCTAACCCTAACACCAACCCTAACCCTAATCCTAACCCTAACCCTAAACCTAACACCAACCCTAACCCTAACCCTAACCCTAACCCTAACACCAACACTAACCCTAACCCTAACACTAACCCTATGCCTAACACCAACCCTAACCCTAACCCTAACCCTAACCCTAACACCAACCCTAACCCTAATCCTAACCCTAACCCTAACCCTAACCCTAACACTAACCCTAACCCTAACCCTAACTTTAACACCAACCCTAACCCTAACCCTAACCCTAACCCTAACCCTATACCTAACACCAACCCTAACACTAACCCTAACCCTAACCCTAACACCAACCCTAACCCTAACCCTAAACCTAACCCTAACACCAACCCTAACCCTAATCCTAACCCTAACCCTAACCCTAACCCTAACCCTAACCTTAACACCAACCCTAACCCTAACCCTAACCCTAACCCTAAACCTAACACCAACCCTAACCCTAAACCTAACCCTAACCCTAACACCAACCCTAACCCTAACCCTAACCCTAAACCCTAAGCCTAACCCTAACCCTAACCCTAACCCTAACCCTAACAAGGGCAAGGTGTACTGGTCAGCGACGGGCAAGTTCTAGGCCTCGGACTAGAGGGAGCCATGGGCGTTGGTCTAGGGCCCGAGGTAGGGCTAGTGGGAGCGGTAGGCGTAGAGCTGAGGTGGGCAAAGGGCAAGGGGTGGGTGTCGGGGTAAACCTCGAGTAGGCCTAGGACCAGGAGTGGGAGCTGTGGCTAGGGGTAGGGATGGGGGTGGGCCTATGGGTAGGGGTAGCTGTAGGGACAGGGGTAGGTGTAGGACCAGAGGTAGTGCTAGGCGTAGGCCTAGGGCGAGGGGTAGTGCTCGGGGTAACCTAACCCTAACCCTAACCCTAACACTAACCCTAACCCTAAGGCTAACCCTAACACCAACCCTAACCCTAACCCTAACCCTAACCCTATACCTAACACCAACCCTAACCCTAACCCTAACCCTAACCCTAACACCAACCCTAACCCTAACCCTAACCCTAACCCTAACCCTAACCCTAACACCAACACTAATCCTAACCTTAACCCTAACCCTAACACCAACCCTAACCCTAATCCTAACCCTAACCCTAACCCTAACACCAACCCTAACCCTAACCCTAACCCTAACCCTAACACCAACCCTAACCTTAACCCTAACGCTAACCCTAACCCTATGCCTAACACCAACCCTAACCCTAACCCTAACTCTAACCCTAACACCAACCCTAACCCTAATCCTAACCCTAACCCTAACCCTAACCGTAACACTAACCCTAAACCTAACCCTAACCCTAACACCAACCCTAACCCTAACCCTAACCCTAACCCTATCACCAACCCTAACCCTAATCCAAACCCTAACCCTAACCCTAACATCAACCCTAACCCTAACACTAACCCTAACCCTAACCCTAAACCTAACACCAACCCTAACCCTAATCCTAACCCTAACCTTAAACCTAACCCTAACCCTAACCCTAACCCTAACCCTAACCCTAACCCTAACATCAACCCTAACCCTAACACTAACCCTAACCCTAACCCTAAACCTAACACCAACCCTAACCCTAATCCTAACCCTAACCTTAAACCTAACCCTAACCCTAACACCAACCCTAACCCTAACCCTAACCCTAACCCTAACCCTAACCCTAACCCTAACCCTAAACCTAACACCAACCCTAACCCTAACCCTAACCCTAACACCAACCCTAAACCCTAACCCTAACCCTAAACCCTAATCCTAACTCTAACCCTAACCCTAACCCTAATTCTAACCCTAAAAAAAGCAAAGTGTACTGGTCAGCGACGGGCAAGTTCTAGGCCTCGGACTAGAGGGAGCCATGGGCGTTGGTCTAGGGCCCGAGCTATGGCTAGTGGGAGCGGTAGGCGTAGCGCTGGGGTAGGCATAGGGCAAGGAGTGGGTGTCGAGGTAAACATCGGAGTAGGCCTAGGAACAGGAGAGAGAGCTGTGGCTAGGGGTAAGGATGGGGGTGGGCCTATAATTAGGGGGAGCTGTAGGGCCACGGGTAGGGGTAGGACCAGAGGTACTGCTACGCGTAAGCCTAGGGCGAGGGGTAGTGCTCGGGGTAGGGTTAGCTGAAGGGCTAGTGGTTGGCAAAGGCCCACAAGCAGTGTTAGGGTTAGGGCTCATGTTAGGCCTAGGACTAGTGGTAGTGGTAGGGGATGGGCGAGGGCTAGGGGTAACTGTCACGGGAGGGCTCCGGGTAGTCCTAGGACTCCGAACGGATGTAGGGCTGGATTAGGGTGTGGCTAATGGTGGGTCCAGGGTGATTTCGTAGGACACAGGTTAGTGCTCTGGCTATCGGTTGGGCAAAGTGTACTGGTTGGTGACTGGCAAGTGCTAGGCTTCGGACTAGAGTGAGCACTGGGCGTTGGTCTACGGCCCGAGGTAGGGCAAGTGGGAGCGGTAGGCGTTCGCTGGGGTAGGCAAAGGGCAAGGGGTGGGTGTCGGGGTCAACCTCGGAGTAGGCCTAGGACCAGGAGTGGGAGTTGTTGCTAGGGGTAGGGATGGGAGTGGGCCTATGGGTAGGGGGAGCTGTAGGGACAGGGGTAGGGGTAGGACCAGAGGTAGTGCTAGGCGTAGGCCTAGGGCGAGGGGTAGTGCTCGGGGTAACCTAACCCTAACCCTAACACCAACCCTAACCCTAACCCTAACCCTAACACCAACCCTAAACCTAACCCTAATGCTAACCCTAACCCTATACCTAACACCAACCCTAACCCTAACCCTAACCCTAACCCTAACCCTAACACCAACCCTAAACCTAACCCTAACCCTAACCCTAACCCTATACCTAACACCAACCCTAATCCTAACCCTAACCCTAACCCTAACACCAACCCTAACCCTAACCCTAACCCTATACCTAACACCAACCCTAAACCTAACCCTAACCCTAAACCTAACACCAACCCTAACCCTAACCCTAAACCCTAACACTAACCCTAACCCTAACCCTAACAAGGGCAAGGTGTACTGGTCAGCGACGGGCAAGTTCTAGGCCTCGGACGAGAGGGAGCCATGGGCGTTGGTCTAGGGCTTGAGCTAGGGCTAGTGGAAACGGTAGGCGTAGCGCTGGGGTAGGCAAGGGCAAGGGGTGGGTGTCGAGGTAAACCTCGGTGTAGGCCTAGGGCCAGAAGTCGGAGCTGTGGCTAGGTGTAGGTGTGGGGGTGGGCCTATGGGTAGGGGGAGCTGTAGAGCCAGGGGTAGTGGTAGGACCAGAAGTAGTGCTAGGCGTAGACCTAGGGCGAGGGGTAGTGCTCGTGGTAGGGTTAGTTGAAGGGCTTGTGGTTGGCAGAGGCCCACGGGCAGTGTTAAAGTTAGGGCTCATGTTAAGCCTAGGACTAGTGGCAGTGGTAGGGGTTGGCTGAGGGGTAGTGGTAGGTGTCACGGGAGGGCTCCGGGTAGTCCTAGGACTCGGAACAGGTGTAGGGCTGGATTAGGGTGTGGAAAGGGTGAGTCCAGGGTAATTTCGTAGGACACGGGTTACTGCACAGCCTAACGGTAGGGCAAGGTGTACTGGTCGGCCTCGGGCAAGTGGTAGACCTCTGACTAGATGAGCACTGGGCGTTGGTCTAGGGCCCGAGCTAGGGCTAGTGGGAGCGATAGGCGTAGCGCTGGTGTAGGCATAGAGCAAGGGGTGGGAGTCAAGGTAAACCTCGGAGTAGGCTTTGGCCCAGGAGTTGGAGTTGTGGATAGGGGTAGGGATGGTTGTGGGCCCATGGGTAGGGGAAGCTGTAGGGCCAGGGGTAGCGGTAGGACCAGAGGTAGTGCTAGGCATACGCCTAGGGCGAGGGGTAGTGCTCGGGGTAGGGTTAGTTGAAGGGCTAGTGTTTGGCAGAGGCCCACGGGCAGTGTTAAGGTTAAGGCTCATGTTAAGCCTAGGACTAGTGGTAGTGGTAGGGGTTTGCCGAGGGCTAGGGGTAGGTGTCACGGGAGGGCTCCGAGTAGTCCTAGGACTCGGAACGGGTGTAGGGCTGAATTAGGGTGTGGTAAGGGTGGGTCCAGGGTGATTTCGTAGGACACGGGTTAGTGTTCTGGCTATTGGTAGGCAAGGTGTACTAGTCAACGACGGGCAAGTGCTAGGCTTCGGACTAGTGAGCACTGGGCGTTGGTCTAGGGCCCGAGTTAGGGCTAGTGGGAGCGGTAGGTATAGCGCTAGGGTAGGCAAAGGGCAAGGGGTGGGTGTCGGGGTAAACCTCGGAGTAGGCCTAGGACCAGGAGTGAAAGCTGTGGCTAGGGGTAGGGATGGGGGTGGGCCTATGGGTAGGGGGATCTGTAGGGCCAGGGGTAGGGTTAGGACCAGAGGTAGTGCTAGGCGTATGCCTAGGGCGCGGGTTAGTGCTCGGGGTAACCTAACCGTAACCCTAACCCTAACCCTAACCCTCACCCTAACCCTAACACCAACCCTAACCCTAACCCTAACCCTAAACCTAACACCAACCCTAACCCTAACCCTAACCCTAACCATAACACCAACCCTAACCCTAATCCTAACCCTAACCCTAACCCTAACACCAACCCTAACCCTAACCCTAACCCTAACCCTAACCCTAACACCAACCCTAACCCTAATCCTAACCCTAACCCTAACCCTAACCCTAACCCTAACACCAACCCTAAACTTAACCCTAACCCTAACCCTAACCCTAAACCTAACACCAACCCTAACCCTAACCCTAACCCTAACCCTAACACCAACCCTAACCCTAACCCTAACCCTAAACCCTAATCCTAACCCTAACCCTAACCCTAACCCTAACCCTAACCCTAACCCTAACAAGGGCAAGGTGTACTGGTCAGCGACGGGCAAGTTCTAGGCCTCGGAATAGAGGGAGCCATGGGCGTTGGTCTAGGGCCCGAGCTAGGGCTAGTGAGAGCGGTAGGCGTAGCGCTGGGGTAGGCATAGGGCAAGAAGCGGGTGTCGAGGTAAACCTCGGTGTAGGCCTAGGGCCAGGAGTGGGAGCTGTGGCTAGGGGTATGGGTGGGGGTGGGCCTATGGGTAGGGGGAGCTGTAGGGCCAGGGGTAGTGGTAGGACCAGAGGTAGTGCTAGGCGTAGGCCTAGGGCGAGGGGTAGTGCTCGGGGTAGGGTAAGTTGAAGGGCTAGTGTTTGGCAGAGTCCCACGGGCAGTGTTAGGGTTAGGGCTCATGTTAAGCCTAGGACTAGTGGTAGTGTTAGGGGTTGGCCGAGGGCTAGGGGTAAATGTCACGAAATGGCTCCGGGTAGTCCTAGGACTCGGAACAGGTGTAGGGCTATATTAGGGTGTGGTAAGGGTGGGTCCAGGGTGATTTCGTAGGACACGGGTTACTGCTCTGGCTAACGGTAGGGCAAGGTGTACTGGTCGGCGACGGGCAAGTGCTAGGCCTCGGACTAGTTGAGCACTGGGCTTTGTTCTAGGGCCCGAGCTAGGGATAGTGGGAGCGATAGACGTAGCGCTGGGGAAGGCATAGGGCAAGGGGTGGGTGTCGGGGTAAACCTCGGAGTAGGCTTTGGGCCAGAGTTTGGAGATGTGGCTAGGGGTAGGGATGGGGGTGGGCCTATTAGTAGGGGGAGCTGTAGGGCCAGGGGTAGGGGTAGGACCAGAGGTAGTGCTAGGCGTAAGCCTAGGGCGAGGGGCAGTGCTCGGGGTAGGGTTAGGTGAAGGGCTAGTGTTTGGCAGAGGCCCACGGACAGTGTTAGGGTTAGGGCTCATGTTAGGCCTAGGACTAGTGGTACTGGTAGGGGATAGCCGAGGGCTAGGGGTAGGTGTCACGGGAGGGCTCTGGATAGTCCTAGGACTCCGAACGGATGTGGGGCATGATTAGGGTGTGGCTAATGGTGGGTCCAGGGTGATTTCGTAGGACAAGGGTTAGTGATCTGGCTTTCGGTAGAACAGGGTGTATTGGTCGGTGACGGGCAAGTGCTAGGCTTCGGACTAGAGTGAGCACTGGGCGTTGTCTAGGGCCCGAGCTAGGGCTAGTGAGAGCGGTAGGCGTAGCGCTGGGGTAGGCATTGGGTAAGGGGTGGGTGTCGAGGTAAACCTCGGTGTAGGCCTAGGGCCAGGAGTGGGAGCTGTGGCTAGGGGTAGGGATGGGGGTGGGCCTATAAGTAGGGAAAGCTGTAGGGCCAGGGGTAGGAGTAGGACCAGAGGTAGTGCTAGGCGTAAGCCTAGGTCGAGGGGTAGTGCTCGGGGTGACGTAACCCTAATCCTAACCCTAACCCTAACCCTAACCCTAACCCTAACCCTAACCCTAACACCAACCCTAACCCTAATCCTAACCCTAACCCTAACACCAACCCTAACCCTAACACCAACTTTAACCCTAATCCTAACCCTAAACCTAACACCAACCCTAACCCTAACCCTAACCCTAAACCCTAACCCTAACCCTTACCCTAACCCTAACAAGGGCAATGTGTACTAGTCAGCGACGGGCAAGTTCTAGGCCTCGGACTAGAGGGAGCCATGTGCGTTGGTCTAGGGCCCGAGCTAGGGCTAGTGGGAGCGGTAGGCCTAGCGCTGGTGTAGGCATAGAGCAAGGGGTGGGAGTCAAGGTAAACCTCGGAGAAGGCTTTGGCCCA
Organism: Rhinolophus hipposideros; assembly: GCF_964194185.1. Classification (NCBI taxonomy): domain Eukaryota; kingdom Metazoa; phylum Chordata; class Mammalia; order Chiroptera; family Rhinolophidae; genus Rhinolophus; species Rhinolophus hipposideros. The sequence continues at coordinate 257,039 of NW_027669360.1, forward strand.
GGAGTTGGAGTTGTGGATAGGGGTAGGGATGGTTGTGGGCCCATGGGTAAGGGAAGCTGTAGGGCCAGGGGTAGCGGTAGGACCAGAGGTAGTGCTAGGCGTACGCCTAGGGCGAGGGGTAGTGCTCGGGGTAGGGTTAGTTGAAGGGCTAGTGTTTGGCAGAGGCCCACGGGCAGTGTTAAGGTTAAGGCTCATGTTAAGCCTAGGACTAGTGGTAGTGGTAGGGGTTTGCCGAGGGCTAGGGGTAGGTGTCACGGGAGGGCTCCGAGTAGTCCTAGGACTCGGAACGGGTGTAGGGCTGAATTAAGGTGTGGTAAGGGTTGGTCCAGGGTGATTTCGTAGGACACGGGTTAGTGTTCTGGCTATTGGTAGGCAAGGTGTACTAGTCAACGACGGGCAAGTGCTAGGCTTCGGACTAGTGAGCACTGGGCGTTGGTCTAGGGCCCGAGTTAGGGCTAGTTGGAGCGGTAGGCATAGCGCTAGGGTAGGCAAAGGGCAAGGGGTGGGTGTCGGGGTAAACCTCGGAGTAGGCCTAGGACCAGGAGTGAAAGCTGTGGCTAGGGGTAGGGATGGGGGTGGGCCTATGGGTAGGGGGATCTATAGAGCCAGGGGTAGGGGTAGGACCAGAGGTAGTGCTAGGCGTATGCATAGGGCGAGGGTTAGTGCTCGGGGTAACCTAACCGTAACTCTAACCCTAACCCTAACCCTCACCCTAACCCTAACACCAACCCTAACCCTAACCCTAAACCTAAACCTAACACCAACCCTAACCCTAACCCTAACCCTACCCATAACACCAACCCTAACCCTAATCCTAACCCTAACCCTAACCCTAACACCAACCCTAACCCTGACCCTAACCCTAACCCTAACACCAACCCTAACCCTAATCCTAACCCTAACCCTAACCCTAACCCTAACACCAACCCTAACTTTAACCCTAACCCTAACCCTAACCCTAAACCTAACACCAACCCTAACCCTAACCCTAACCCTAACCCTAACACCAACCCTAACCCTAACCCTAACCCTAAACCCTAATCCTAACCCTAACCCTAACCCTAACCCTAACCCTAACCCTAACAAGGGCAAGGTGTACTGGTCAGCGACGGGCAAGTTCTAGGCCTCGGACTAGAGGGAGCCATGGGCGTTGGTCTAGGGCCCGAGCTAGGGCTAGTGAGAGAGGTAGGCGTAGCGCTGGGGTAGGCATAGGGCAAGAAGCGGGTGTCGAGGTAAACCTCGGAGTAGGCCTAGGGCCAGGAGTGGGAGCTGTGGCTAGGGGTATGGGTGGGGGTGGGCTTATGGGTAGGGGGAGCTGTAGGGCCAGGGGTAGTGGTAGGACCAGAGGTAGTGCTAGGCGTAGGCCTACGGCGAGGGGTACTGCTCGGGGTAGGGTTAGTTGAAGGGCTAGTGTTTGGCAGAGGCCCACGGGCAGTGTTAGGGTTAGGGCTCATGTTAAGCGTAGGACTAGTGGTAGTGGTAGGGGTTGGCCGAGGGCTAGGGGTTGGTGTCAGAAAATGGCTCCGGGAGGTCCTAGGACTCGGAACAGGTGTAGGGCTGTATTAGGGTGTGGTAAGGGTGGGTCCAGGGTGATTTCGTAGGACACGGGTTACTGCTCTGGCTAACGGTAGGGCAAGGTGTACTGGTCGGCGACGGGCAAGTGCCAGGACTCGGACTAGATGAGCACTGGGCTTTGGTCTAGGGCCCGAGCTAGGGATAGTGGGATCGATAGACGTAGCGCTGGGGAAGGCATAGGGCAAGGGGTGGGTGTCGGGGTAAACCTCGGAGTAGGCTTTGGGCCAGAGGTTGGAGATGTGGCTAGGGGTAGGGATGGGGGTGGGCCTATTAGTAGGGGGAGCTGTAGGGCCAGGGGTAGGGGTAGGACCAGAGGTAGTGCTAGGCGTAAGCCTAGGGCGAAGGGCAGTGCTCGGGGTAGGGTTAGGTGAAGGGCTAGTGTTTGGCAGAGGCCCACGGACAGTGTTAGGTTTAGGGCTCATGTTAGGCCTAGGACTAGTGGTACTGGTAGGGGATAGCCGAGGGCTAGGGGTAGGTGTCACGGGAGGGCTCTGGATAGTCCTAGGACTCCGAACGGATGTGGGGCATGATTAGGGTGTGGCTAATGGTGGGTCCAGGGTGATTTCGTAGGACAAGGGTTAGTGATCTGGCTTTCGGTAGAACAGGGTGTATTGGTCGGTGACGGGCAAGTGCTAGGCTTCGGACTAGAGTGAGCACTGGATGTTGGTCTATGGCCCGAGCTAGGGCTAGTGAGAGCGGTAGGCGTAGCGCTGGGGTAGGCATTGGGTAAGGGGTGGGTGTCGAGGTAAACCTCGGTGTAGGCCTAGGGCCAGGAGTGGGAGCTGTGGCTAGGAGTAGGGATGGGGGTGGGCCTATAAGTAGGGAAAGCTGTAGGGCCAGGGGTAGGAGTAGGACCAGAGGTAGTGCTAGGCGTAAGCCTAGGTCGAGGGGTAGTGCTCGGGGTGACGTAACCCTAATCCTAACCCTAACACTAACCCTAACCCTAACCCTAAACCTAACACCAACCCTAACCCTAATCCTAACCCTAACCCTAACACCAACCCTAACCCTAACACCAACTTTAACCCTAATCCTAACCCTAAACCTAACACCAACCCTAACACTAACCCTAACCCTAAACCCTAACCCTAACCCTTACCCTAACCCTAACAAGGGCAATGTGTACTAGTCAGCGACGGGCAAGTTCTAGGCCTCGGACTAGAGGGAGCCATGTGCGTTGGTCTAGGGCCCGAGCTAGGGCTAGTGGGAGCGGTAGGAGTAGCGCTGGGGTTGGCATAGGGCAAGGGGTGGGTGTCGAGTTAAACCTCGGAGTAGGCATAGGGCCAGGAGTGGGAGCTGTGGCTAGGGGTAGGGGTGGGGGTGGGCCTATGGGTAGGGGGAGCTGTAGGGCCAGGGGTAGTGGTAGGACCAGAGGTAGTGCGAGGCGTAGGCCTAGGGAGAGGGGTAGTGCTCGGGGTAGGGTTAGTTGAAGTTCTAGTGTTTGGCAGAGGCCCACGGGCAGTGTTAGGGTTAGGGCTCATGTTAAGCATAGGACTAGTGGTAGTGGTAGGGGTTGGCCGAGGGCTAGGGGTAGGTGTCACGAAATGGCTCCGGGTAGTCCTAGGATTCGGAACAGGTGTAGGGGTGTATTACGGTGTGGTAAGGGTGGGTCCAGGGTGATTTCGTAGGACACGGGTTACTGCTCTGGCTATCGGTAGGGCAAGGTGTACTGGTCGGCCTCGGGCAAGTGGTAGGCCTCTGAGTAGAGAGACAACTGGGCGTTGGTCTAGGGCCCAAGCTAGGGCTAGTGGGAGCGGTAGGCGTAGCGCTGGGATAGGCATTGGGCAAGGGGTGGGTGTCGGGGTAAATTTCGGAGAAGGCTGTGGGCCAGGAGTTGGAGTTTTGGCTAGGGGTAGGGATGGGGGTGGGCCTATGGGTAGGGGGAGCTGTAGGGCCAGGGGTAGGGGTAGGCCCAGAGGTAGTGCCAGGCGTAGGCCTAGGGCGAGGGGTAGTGCTCGGGGTAACCTAACCATAACCCTAACCCTAACCCTAACCCTAACCCTAAACCTAACAACAACCCTAACCCTAATCCTAACCCTAACCCTAACCCTAACCCTAACCCTAATACCAACCCTAACCCTAACCCTAAACCTAACACTAACCCTAAACCTAACACCAACCCTAACCCTAACCCTAACCCTAACCATAACACGAACCCTAAACCCTAACCCTAACCCTAAAACCTAATGCTAACCCTAACACTAACCCTAACCCTAACCCTAACAATGGCAAGGTGTACTTGTCAGCGACGGGCAAGTGCTAGTCCTCGGACTAGATGAGCACTGGGCTTTGGTCTAGGGCCCGAGCTAGGGCTAGTGGAAGCGATAGACGTAGCGCTGGGGTAGGCATAGGGCAAGGGGTGGGTGTCGGGGTAAACCTCGGAGTAGGCTTTGGGCCAGAGGTTGGAGTTGTGGCTAGGGGTAGGGATGGGGGTGGGCCTATTAGTAGGGGGAGCTGTAGGGCCAGGGGTAGGGGTAGGACCAGAGGTAGTGCTAGGCGTAAGCCTAGGGCGAGGGGCAGTGCTCGGGGTAGGGTTTGGTGAAGGGCTAGTGGTTGGCAGAGGCCCACGGACAGTGTTAGGGTTAGGGCTCATGTTAGGCCTAGGAATAGTGGTAGTGGTAGGGGATAGCCGAGGGCTAGGGGTAGGTGTCACGGGAGGGCTCCGGATAGTCCTAGGACTCCGAACGGATGTGGGGCATGATTAGGGTGTGGATAATGGTGGGTCCAGGGTGATTTCGTAGGACCAGGGTTAGTGATCTGGCTTTCGGTAGAACAGGGTGTATTGGTCGGTGACGGGCAAGTGCTAGGCTTCGGACTAGAGTGAGCACTGGGCGTTGGTCTTGGGCCCGAGGTAGGGCTAGTGGGAGCGGTAGGCGTAGCGCTGTGGTAGGCAAAGGGCAAGGAATGGGTGTCGGGGTAAACCTCGGAGTAGGCCTAGGACCAGGAGTGGGAGCTGTGGCTAGGGGTAGGGATGGGGGTGGGCCTATGTGTAGGGGGAGCTGTATGGCCAGGGGTAGGGGTAGGACCAGAGGTAGTGCCAGGCGTACGCCTAGGGCGAGGGGTAGTGCTCGGGGTGACCTAACCCTAACCCTAACCCTAACCCTAACCCTAACCCTAACACCATCCCTAACACCAACCCTAACCCTAACCCTAACCCTAACCCTAACCCTATACCTAACACCAACCCTAAACCTAACCGTAACCCTAACCTTAACACCAACCCTAACCCTAACCCTAACCCTAACCCTAACACCAACCCTAACCCTAACCCTAACCCTAACCCTAACACCAACCCTAACCCTAATCCTAACCCTAACCCTAACACCAACCCTAACCCTAACCCTAACCCTAACACTATACCTAACACCAACCCTAACCCTAACTTTAACCCTAACCCTAACACCAACCCTAACCCTAACCCTAACCCTAACACCAACCCTAACACTAATCCTAACCCTAACCCTAACCCTAACCCTAACACTAACACCAACCCTAACCCTAACCCTAACCCTAAACCTAACACTAACCCTAACCCTAACTCTAACCCTAACACCAACCCTAAACCCTAACCCTAACCCTAAACCCTAATCCTAACCCTAACCCTAACCCTAACCCTAACAAGGGCAAGGTGTACTTGTCAGCGACGGGCAAGTTCTAGGCCTCGGACTAGAGGGAGCCATGGGCGTTGGTCTAGGGCCCGAGCTAGGGCTAGTGAGAGCGGTAGGCGTAGCGCTGGGGTAGGCATTGGGAAAGGGGTGGGTGTCGAGGTAAACCTCGGAGTAGGCCTAGGGCCAGGAGTGGGAGCTGTGGCTAGGGGTAGGGATGGGGGTGGGCCTATAAGTAGGGAAAGCTGTAGGGCCAGAGGTAGGAGTAGGTCCAGAGGTAGTGCTAGGCGTAAGCCTAGGGCGAGGGGTAGTGCTTGGGGTAGGGTTAGGTGAAGGGCTAGTGGTTGGCAGAGACCCACACCAGTGTTAGGGTTAGGGCTCATGTTAGGCCTAGGACTAGTGGTGGTGGTAGGGGATGGCCGAGGGCTAGTGGTAACTGTCACGGGAGGGCTCCGGGTAGTCCTAGGACTCCGAACGGATGTAGGGCTGGATTAGGGTTTCGCTAATGGTGGGTCCAGGGTGATTTCGTAGGACACGGGTTAGTGCTCTGGGTATCGGTAGGGCAAGGTGTACCGGTTGGCGACGGGCAAGTGCTAGGCTTCGGACTAGAGTGAGCACTGGGCGTTGGTCTAGGGCCCAAGGTAGGGCTAGTGGGAGCGGTAGGCGTAGCGCTGGGGTAGGCAAAGGGCAAGGGGTGGGTGTCGGGGTAAACCTCGGAGTAGGCCTAGGACCAGGAGTGGGAGCTGTGGCTAGGGGTAGGGATGTGGGTGGGCCTATGGGTAGGAGGAGCTGTAGGGCCAGGGGTAGTGGTAGGACCAGAGGTAGTGCGAGGCGTAGGCCTAGGGAGAGGGGTAGTGCTCGGGGTAGGGTTAGTTGAAGTTCTAGTGTTTGGCAGAGGCCCACGGGCAGTGTTAGGGTTAGGGCTCATGTTAAGCATAGGAGTAGTGGTAGTGGTAGGGGTTGGCCGAGGGCTAGGGGTAGGTGTCACGAAATGGCTCCGGGTAGTCCTAGGACTCGGAACAGGTGTAGGGCTGTATTAGGGTGTGGTAAGGGTGGGTCCAGGGTGATTTCGTAGGACACGGGTTACTGCTCTGGCTATCGGTAAAGCAAGGTGTACTGGTCGGCCTCGGGCAAGTGGTAGGCCTCTGAGTAGAGAGACAACTGGGCGTTGGTCTAGGGCCCAAGCTACGGCTAGTGGGAACGGTAGGCGTAGCGCTGGGATAGGCATAGGGCAAGGGGTGAGTGTCGGGGTAAATTTCGGAGAAGGCTGTGGGCCAGGAGTTGGAGTTTTGGCTAGGTGTAGGGATGGGGGTGGGCCTATGGGTAGGGGGAGCTGTAGGGCCAGGGGTAGGGGTAGGCCCAGAGGTAGTGCCAGTCGTAGGCCTAGGGCGAGGGGTACTGCTCGGGGTAACCTAACCATAACCCTAACACTAACCCTAACCCTGACCCTAACCCTAAACCTAACACCAACCCTAACCCTAACCCTAACCCTAACCATAACACGAACCCTAAACCCTAACCCTAACCCTAAACCCTAATGCTAACCCTAACCCTAACATTAACCCTAACCCTAACAATGGCAAGGTGTACTTGTCAGCGACGAACAAGTTCTAGGCCTCGGACTAAAGGGAGCCATGGGCGTTGGTCTAGGGCCCGAGCTAGAGCTAGTGAGAGCGGTAGGCGTAGCGCTGGGGTAGGCATTGGGAAAGGGGTGGGTGTCGGGGTAAACTTCGGAGTAGGCTTTGGGCCAGGAGTTGGAGTTTTGCCTAGGGGTAGGGATGGGCGTGGACCCAGGGGTAGGGGGAGCTGTAGGGCCAGGGGTAGGGGTAGGAACAGAGGTAGTGCTAGGCGTAGGCCTAAAGCGAGGGGTAGTGCTCGGGGTAGGGTTAGTTGAAGGGCTAGTGGTTGGCAGAGTCCCACGGGCAGTGTTAGGGTTAGGGCTCATGTTAAGCCTAGGACTAGTGGTAGTGGTAGGGGTTGGCCGAGGGCTAGGGGTAGGTGTCACGGGAGGGCTCCGGGTAGTCCTAGGACTCAGAACAGGTGTAGGGCTGGATTAGGGTGTGGTAAGGGTGGGTGTCCAGGGTGATTTCGTAGGACACGGGTTACTGCACAGGCTAACGGTAGGGCAAGGTGTACTGGTCGGCCTCAGGCAAGTGGTAGACCTCTGACTAGATGAGCACTGGGCGTTGGTCTAGGGCCCGAGCTAGGGCGAGTGGGAGCGATAGGCGTAGCGCTGGGGTAGGCATAGAGCAAGGGGTGGGAGTCAAGGTAAACCTCGGAGTAGGCTTTGGCCCAGGAGTTGGAGTTTTGGATAGGGGTAGTGATGGGGGTGGGCCCATGGTTAGGGAGAGCTGTAGGGCCAGGGGTAGCGGTAGGACCAGAGGTAGTGCTAGGCGTACGCCTAGGGCGAGGGGTAGTGCTCAAGGTAGGGTTAGTTGAAGGGCTAGTAGTTGGCAGAGGCCCACGGGCAGTGTTAGGGTTAGGGCTCATGTTAAGCCTAGGACTAGTGGTAGTGGTAAGGATTGGCCGAGGGCTAGGTGTAGGTGTCACGGGAGGGCTTCGGGTAGTTCTAGGAATTGGAACAGGTG
>NW_027669359.1:0-5000 GCF_964194185.1 Rhinolophus hipposideros
GGGTTAGGGTTGAGGTTGGTGTTAGGGTTAGGGTTAGGCTTGGTGTTAGGTTTAGGTTTAGGGTTAGGGTTAGGGTTAGGGTTAGGGGTTAGGTTAGGGTTAGTGTTAGGGTTAGGGTTAGGGTTGGTGTTAGGGTTAGGGTTAGGGTTAGGGTTATGGTTAGGGTTGGGGTTAGAATTAGGGTTAGGGTTAGGGTTAGCGTTAGGTTTAGGGTTAGGGTTAGGGTTAGGGTCAGGGTTAGGGTTTAGGCTTACGATTAGGGTTAGGGTTGGTTTTAGGGTTAGGTTTAGGGTTAGGGTTGGTGTTAGGTATAGGGTTAGGGTTAGGGTTAGGGGTTAGATTAGGGTTATTGTTAGGGTTACGGTTAGGGTTGGTGTTAGGGTTAGGGTTAGGGTTAGGGTTATGGTTAGGGTTAGGGTTAGAATTAGGGTTAGGGTTAGGGTTAGGGTTAGGGTTGGTGTTAGGGTTAGGGTTAGGGTTAGGGTTATGGTTATGGTTAGGGTTAGGGTTAGGGTTACGGTTAGGGTTAGGGTTAGGGTTGAGGTTGGTGTTAGGGTTAGGGTTAGGCTTGGTGTTAGGTTTAGGGTTAGGGTTATGGTTAGGGTTAGGGTTAGAATTAGGGTTAGGGTTAGGGGTTAGGTTAGGGTTAGTGTTAGGGTTAGGGTGAGGGTTGGTGTTAGGGTTAGGGTTAGGGTTATGGTTAGGGTTAGGGTTGGTGTTAGGTTTAGGGTTAGGGTTAGGGTTAGGGTTAGGGTTGAGGTTGGTGTTAAGGTTAGGGTTAGGGTTAGGGTTAGGGTTAGGGTTAGGCTTAGGGTTAGGGTTAGGGTTAGGGTTATGGTTAGGGTTCGGGTTAGAATTAGGGTTAGGGTTAGGGTTTGTGTTACGTTTAGGGTTAGGGTTAGGGTTAGAGTTAGGCTTAGGGTTAGAATTAGGGTTAGGGTTAGGGTTAGGGTTAGGGTTAGGGTTATGGTTAGGGTTAGGGTTAGAATTAGGGTTAGGGTTAGGGGTTAGGTTAGGGTTAGTGTTAGGGTTAGGGTGAGGGTTGGTGTTAGGGTTAGGGTTAGGGTTATGGTTAGGGTTAGGGTTGGTGTTTGGTTTAGGGTTAGGGTTAGGATTAGGGTTAGGGTTGAGGTTGGTGTTAAGGTTAGGGTTAGGGTTAGGGTTAGGGTTAGGCTTAGGGTTAGGGTTAGGGTTAGGGTTATGGTTAGGGTTCGGGTTAGAATTAGGGTTAGGGTTAGGGTTTGGGTTACGTTTAGGGTTAGGGTTAGGGTTAGAGTTAGGCTTAGGGTTAGAATTAGGGTTAGGGTTAGGGTTAGGGTTAGGGTTAGGGTTAGGGTTAGGGTTAGGTGTTAGGGTTAGGGTTGAGGTTGGATTTAAGGTTAGGGTTAGGGTTATGGTTAGGGGTTAGGCTTAGGGTTAGTGTTAGGGTTAGGGTTACGGTTAGGGTTAGGGTTAGGGTAGGGTTTGGGTTAGGGTTAGGGTTAGGGTTAGGGTTACGGTTAGGGTTAGGGTTAGAATTAGGGTTAGGGTTAGGGTTAGGGTTGGTGTTAGGTTTAGGGTTAGGGTTAGGGTTAGGGTTAGGGTTAGGGTTAGGGTTGAGGTTGGTGTTAAGGTTAGGGTTAGGGTTAGGGTTAGGGTTAGGGGTTAGGCTTAGTGTTAGGGTTAGGGTTAGGGTTATGGTTAGGGTTAGGGTTAGAATTAGGGTTAGGGTTAGGGTTAGGGTTAGTGTTAGGGTTAGAGTTAGGCTTAGGGTTAGAATTAGAATTAGGGTTAGGGTTAGGGTTAGGGTTGATGTTAGGGTTAGGGTTAGGTTAGGGTTAGGGTTAGGGTTAGGGTGGGTTGGTGTTAGGGTTAGGGTTAGGGTTAGGGTTAGGGTTAGGGTTAGAGTTAGGGTTATGGTTAGAATTATGGTTAGGGTTAGGGTTAGGGTTAAAGTTGATGTTAGGGTTAGGGTTAGGTTAGGGTTAGGGTTAGGGTTAGGGTTTAGGGTTAGGGTTAGGTTGAGGTAGGTGTTAAGGTTAGGGTTAGGGTTAGGGTTAGGGGTTAGGCTTAGGGTTAGGGTTACGGTTAGGGTTATGGTTAGGGTTAGGGTTAGAATTAGGGGTAGGGTTAGGGTTAGGATAGGGTTAGGGTTAAGGTTGGTGTTAGGGTTAGGGTTAGGTTAGGGTTAGGTTTAGGGTTAGGGTTTAAGTTAGGATTAGGGTTAGGGTTAGGGTTAGGGTTGCTGTTAAAGTTAGGGTTAGGGTTAGGGTTAGGGTTACAATTAGGGTTAGGGTTAGGGTTGAGGTTGGTGTTAGGGTTAGGGTTAGGCTTGGTGTTAGGTTTAGGGTTAGGGTTAGGGTTAGGGTTAGTGTTAGGGGTTAGGTTAGGGTTAGTGTTAGGGTTAGGGTTAGGGTTGGTGTTAGGGTTAGGGTTAGGGTTAGGGTTATGGTTAGGGTTGGGGTTAGAATTAGGGTTAGGGTTAGGGTTAGGGTTAAGGTTAGGGTTGGGTTAGGGTTAGGGTTAGGGTTAGGGTTAGGGTTAGGTTTAGGGTAGGGTTTGGGTTAGGGTTAGCGTTAGGGTTAGGGTTAGGGTTGGTGTAAGGTTTAGGGTTAGGGTTAGGGTTAGGGTTAGGGTTGGTGTTAGGGTTAGGGTTAGGTTAGGGTTAGGGTTAGGGTTAGGGGTTAGGGTTAGGGTTAGGGTTGAGGTTGGTGTTAAGGTTAGGGTTAGGGTTAGGGGTTAGGCTTAGGGTTAGGGTTAGGGTTACGGTTAGGGTTAGGGTTGGTGTAAGGTTTAGGGTTAGGGTTAGGGTTAGGGTTAGGGTTGGTGTTAGGGTTAGGGTTAGGTTAGGGTTAGGGTTAGGGTTAGGGGTTAGGGTTAGGGTTAGTGTTGAGGTTGGTTTTAAGGTTAGGGTTAGGGTTAGGGTTAGGGTTAGGGGTTAGGCTTTTGGTTAGGGTTAGGGTTAGGGTTAGGGTTAGGGTTAGAATTAGGGTTAGGTTTAGGTTTAGGGTTAGGGTTAGGGTTAGAGTTAGGGTTGGTGTTAGGTTTAGGTTTAGGGTTAGGGTTAGGGTTAGGGTTAGGGTTAGGGTTGATGTTAGGGTTAGGGTTAGGTTAGGGTTAGGGTTAGGGTTAGGGTGGGTTGGTGTTAGGGTTAGGGTTAGGGTTAGGGTTAGGGTTGGAGTTAGGGTTAGGGTTAGAATAATGGTTAGGGTTAGGGTTAGGGTTAGGGTGGGTTGGTGTTAGGTTTAGGGTTAGGGTTAGGGTTAGGGTTAGGGTTAGGGGTTAGGTTAGGGTTAGTGTTAGGATTAGGGTTAGGGTTGGTGTTAGGGTTAGGGTTAGGGTTAGGGTTATGGTTAGGGTTGGGGTTAGAATTAGGGTTAGGGTTAGGGTTAGCGTTAGGTTTAGGGTTAGGGTTAGGGTTAGGGTCAGGGTTAGGGTTTAGGCTTACGATTAGGGTTAGGGTTGGTTTTAGGGTTAGGTTTAGGGTTAGGGTTGGTGTTAGGTATAGGGTTAGGGTTAGGGTTAGGGGTTAGATTAGGGTTATTGTTAGGGTTACGGTTAGGGTTGGTGTTAGGGTTAGGGTTAGGGTTAGGGTTATGGTTAGGGTTAGGGTTAGAATTAGGGTTAGGGTTAGGGTTAGGGTTAGGGTTGGTGTTAGGGTTAGGGTTAGGGTTAGGGTTATGGTTATGGTTAGGGTTAGGGTTAGGGTTACGGTTAGGGTTAGGGTTAGTGTTGAGGTTGGTGTTAGGGTTAGGGTTAGGCTTGGTGTTATGTTTAGGGTTAAGGTTATGGTTAGGGTTAGGGTTAGAATTAGGGTTAGGGTTAGGGGTTAGGTTAGGGTTAGTGTTAGGGTTAGGGTGAGGGTTGGTGTTAGGGTTAGGGTTAGGGTTATGGTTAGGGTTAGGGTTGGTGTTAGGTTTAGGGTTAGGGTTAGGGTTAGGGTTAGGGTTGAGGTTGGTGTTAAGGTTAGGGTTAGGGTTAGGGTAAGGGTTAGGGTTAGGCTTAGGGTTAGGGTTAGGGTTAGGGTTATGGTTAGGGTTCGGGTTAGAATTAGGGTTAGGGTTAGGGTTTGTGTTACGTTTAGGGTTAGGGTTAGGGTTAGAGTTAGGCTTAGGGTTAGAATTAGGGTTAGGGTTAGGGTTAGGGTTAGGGTTAGGGTTATGGTTAGGGTTAGGGTTAGAATTAGGGTTAGGGTTAGGGGTTAGGTTAGGGTTAGTGTTAGGGTTAGGGTGAGGGTTGGTGTTAGGGTTAGGGTTAGGGTTATGGTTAGGGTTAGGGTTGGTGTTTGGTTTAGGGTTAGGGTTAGGATTAGGGTTAGGGTTGAGGTTGGTGTTAAGGTTAGGGTTAGGGTTAGGGTTAGGGTTAGGCTTAGGGTTAGGGTTAGGGTTAGGGTTATGGTTAGGGTTCGGGTTAGAATTAGGGTTAGGGTTAGGGTTTGGGTTACGTTTAGGGTTAGGGTTAGGGTTAGAGTTAGGCTTAGGGTTAGAATTAGGGTTAGGGTTAGGGTTAGGGTTAGGGTTAGGGTTAGGGTTAGGGTTAGGTGTTAGGGTTAGGGTTGAGGTTGGATTTAAGGTTAGGGTTAGGGTTATGGTTAGGGGTTAGGCTTAGGGTTAGTGTTAGGGTTAGGGTTACGGTTAGGGTTAGGGTTAGGGTAGGGTTTGGGTTAGGGTTAGGGTTAGGGTTAGGGTTACGGTTAGGGTTAGGGTTAGAATTAGGGTTAGGGTTAGGGTTAGGGTTGGTGTTAGGTTTAGGGTTAGGGTTAGGGTTAGGGTTAGGGTTAGGGTTAGGGTTGAGGTTGGTGTTAAGGTTAGGGTTAGGGTTAGGGTTAGGGTTAGGGGTTAGGCTTAGTGTTAGGGTTAGGGTTAGGGTTATGGTTAGGGTTAGGGTTAGAATTAGGGTTAGGGTTAGGGTTAGGGTTAGTGTTAGGGTTAGAGTTAGGCTTAGGGTTAGAATTAGAATTAGGGTTAGGGTTAGGGTTAGGGTTGATGTTAGGGTTAGGGTTAGGTTAGGGTTAGGGTTAG
>NW_027669359.1:12500-17500 GCF_964194185.1 Rhinolophus hipposideros
TAGGGTTAGAGTTAGGATTAGGGTTAGGGTTAGGGTTAGGGTTGCTGTTAGGGTTAGGGTTAGGGTTAGGGTTAGGGTTACGGTTAGGGTTAGGGTTAGGGTTGAGGTTGGTGTTAGGGTTAGGGTTAGGCTTGGTGTTAGGTTTAGGGTTAGGGTTAGGGTTAGGGTTAGTGTTAGGGGTTAGGTTAGGGTTAGTGTTAGGGTTAGGGTTAGGGTTGGTGTTAGGGTTAGGGTTAGGGTTAGGGTTATGGTTAGGGTTGGGGTTAGAATTAGGGTTAGGGTTAGGGTAGGGTTAAGGTTAGGGTTGGGTTAGGGTTAGGGTTAGGGTTAGTGTGTAGGGTAGGGTTTGGGTTAGGGTTAGGGTTAGGGTTAAAGTTAGGGTTGGTGTAAGGTTTAGGGTTAGGGTTAGGGTTAGGGTTAGGGTTGGTGTTAGGGGTTAGGGTTAGGCTTGGTGTTAGGTTTAGGGTTAGGGTTATGGTTAGGGTTAGGGTTAGAATTAGGGTTAGGGTTAGGGTTTAGGTTAGGGTTAGTGTTAGGGTTAGGGTGAGGGTTGGTGTTAGGGTTAGGGTTAGGGTTATGGTTAGGGTTAGGGTTGGTGTTAGGTTTAGGGTTAGGGTTAGGGTTAGGGTTAGGGTTGAGGTTGGTGTTAAGGTTAGGTTTAGGGGTTAGGGTTAGGGTTAGGGTTAGGCTTAGGGTTAGGGTTAGGGTTAGGGTTATGGTTAGGGTTCGGGTTAGAATTAGGGTTAGGGTTAGGGTTTGGGTTACGTTTAGGGTTAGGGTTAGGGTTAGAGTTAGGCTTAGGGTTAGAATTAGGGTTAGGTTTAGGGTTAGGGTTAGGGTTAGGGTTAGGGTTGGTGTTAGGGTTAGGGTTAATTTAGGGTTAGGGTTAGGGTTAGGGTTAGGGTAGGTTGGTGTTAGGGTTAGGGTTAGGGTTAGGGTTAGGGTTAGGGTTAGAGTTAGGGTTAGGGTTAGAATTATGGTTAGGGTTAGGGTTAGGTTAGGGTTGATGTTAGGGTTAGGGTTAGGTTAGGGTTAGGGTTAGGGTTAGGGTTAGGTGTTAGGGTTAGGGTTGAGGTTGGATTTAAGGTTAGGGTTAGGGTTAGGGTTATGGTTAGGGTTAGGCTTAGGTTAGGGTTAGGGTTAGGGTTACGGTTAGGGTTAGGGTTATAGTAGGGTTTGGGTTAGGGTTAGGGTTAGGGTTAGGGTTACGGTTAGGGTTAGGGTTAGAATTAGGGTTAGGGTTAGTATTAGGGTTGGTGTTAGGTTTAGGGTTAGGGTTAGGGTTAGGGTTAGGGTTAGGGTTAGGGTTGAGGTTGGTGTTAAGGTTAGGGTTAGGGTTAGGGTTAGGGTTAGGGGTTAGGCTTAGGGTTAGGGTTAGGGTTATGGTTATGGTTAGGGTTAGGGTTAGAATTAGGGTTAGGGTTAGGGTTAGGGTTAGGTTTAGGGTAGGGTTTGGGTTAGGGTTAGGGTTAGGGTTAGGGTTAGGGTTAGGGTTAGGGTTGGTGTAAGGTTTAGGGTTAGGGTTAGGGTTAGGGTAAGGGTTGGTGTTAGGGTTAGGGTTAGGCTTGGTGTTAGGTTTAGGGTTAGGGTTATGGTTAGGGTTAGGGTTAGAATTAGGGTTAGGGTTAGGGGTTAGGTTAGGGTTAGTGTTAGGGTTAGGGTGAGGGTTGGTGTTAGGGTTAGGGTTAGGGTTATGGTTAGGGTTAGGGTTGGTGTTAGGTTTAGGGTTAGGGTTAGGGTTAGGGTTAGGGTTAGGGGTTAGGTTAGGGTTAGTGTTAGGGTTAGGGTTAGGGTTAGGGTTATGGTTAGGGTTAGGGTTAGAATTAGGGTTAGGTTTAGGGTTAGGTTTAGGGTTAGGGTTGGTGTTAGGTTTAGGTTTAGGGTTAGGGTTAGGGTTAGGGTTAGGGGTTAGGTTAGGGTTAGTGTTAGGGTTAAGGTTAGGGTTGGTGTTAGGGTTAGGGTTAGGTTAGGGTTAGGGTTAGGGTTAGGGTTGAGGTTGGTGTTAAGGTTAGGGTTAGGGTTAGGGTTAGGGTTGGTGTTAGGGTTAGGGTTAGGTTAGGGTTAGGGTTAAGGTTGGTGTTAGGGTTAGGGTTAGGTTAGGGTTAGGGTTAGGGTTAGGGTTAGAGTTAGGCTTAGGGTTAGGGTTAGGGTTAGGGTTGGTGTTAGGGTTAGGGTTAGGGTTAGGGTTACGGTTAGGGTTAGGGTTAGGGTTGAGGTTGGTGTTAGGGTTAGGGTTAGGCTTGGTGTTAGGTTTAGGTTTAGGGTTAGGGTTAGGGTTAGGGTTAGGGGTTAGGTTAGGGTTAGTGTTAGGGTTAGGGTTAGGGTTGGTGTTAGGGTTAGGGTTAGGGTTAGGGTTATGGTTAGGGTTGGGGTTAGAATTAGGGTTAGGGTTAGGGTTAGCGTTAGGTTTAGGATTAGGGTTAGGGTTAGGGTCAGGGTTAGGGTTTAGGCTTACGATTAGGGTTAGGGTTGGTTTTAGGTTAGGTTTAGGGTTAGGGTTGGTGTTAGGTATAGTGTTAGGGTTAGGGTTAGGGGTTAGATTAGGGTTATTGTTAGGGTTACGGTTAGGTTTTGGTGTTAGGGTTAGGGTTAGGGTTAGGGTTATGGTTAGGGTTAGGGTTAGAATTAGGGTTAGGGTTAGGGTTAGGGTTAGGGTTGGTGTTAGGGTTAGGGTTAGGGTTAGGGTTATGGTTATGGTTAGGATTAGGGTTAGGGTTACGGTTTGGGTTAGGGTTATGGTTGAGGTTGGTGTTAGGGTTAGGGTTAGGCTTGGTGTTAGGTTTAGGGTTAGGGTTATGGTTAGGGTTAGGGTTAGAATTAGGGTTAGGGTTAGGGCTTAGGTTAGGGTTAGTGTTAGGGTTAGGGTGAGGGTTGGTGTTAGGGTTAGGGTTAGGGTTATGGTTAGGGTTAGGTTTGGTGTTAGGTTTAGGGTTAGTGTTAGGGTTAGGGTTAGGGTTGAGGTTGGTGTTAAGGTAGGGTTAGGGTTAGGGTTAGTGTTAGGCTTAGGGTTAGGGTTAGTGTTAGGGTTATGGTTAGGGTTCGGGTTAGAATTAGGGTTAGGGTTAGGGTTTGGGTTACGTTTAGTGTTAGGGTTAGGGTTAGAGTTAGGCTTAGGGTTAGAATTAGGGTTAGGGTTAGGGTTAGGGTTAGGGTTAGGGTTGGTGTTAGGGTTAGGGTTAGGTTAGGGTTAGGGTTAAGGTTAGGGTTAGGGTTAGGGTGGGTTGGTGTGTTAGGGTTAGGGTTAGGGTTAGGGTTAGGGTTAGGGTTAGAGTTAGGGTTAGGGTTAGAATTATGGTTAGGGTTAGGGTTAGGGTTAGGGTTGATGTTAGGGTTAGGGTTAGGTTAGGGTTAGGGTTAGGGTTAGGGTTAGGTGTTAGGGTTAGGGTTGAGGTTGGATTTAAGGTTAGGGTTATGGTTAGGGTTATGGTTAGGGGTTAGGCTTAGGGTTAGGGGTTAGGGTTAGGGTTTACGGTTAGGGTTAGGGGTTAGGGTAGGGTTTGGGTTAGGGTTAGGGTTAGGGTTAGGGTTACGGTTAGGGTTAGGGTTAGAATTAGGGTTAGGGTTAGGGTTAGAGTTGGTGTTAGGTTTAGGGTTAGGGTTAGGGTTAGGGTTAGGGTTAGGGTTAGGGTTAGAATTAGGGTTAGGGTTAGGGTTAGAGTAGGGTTAGGGTTAGAGTTAGGCTTAGGGTTAGAATTAGAATTAGGGTTAGGGTTAGGGTTAGGGTTAGGGTTGATGTTAGGGTTAGGGTTTAGGTTAGGGTTAGGGTTAGGGTAGGGTTTGGGTAAGGGTTAGGGTTAGGGTTAGGGTTACGGTTAGGGTTAGGGTTAGAATTAGGGTTAGGGTTAGTGTTAGGGTTAGGGGTTAGGCTTAGGGTTAGGGTTAGGGTTAGGGTTATGGTTAGGGTTAGGGTTAGAATTAGGGTTAGGGTTAGGGTTAGAGTTAGGGTTAGGGTTAAGGTTGGTGTTAGGGTTAGGGTTAGGTTAGGGTTAGGGTTAAGGTTGGTGTTAGGGTTAGGGTTAGGTTAGGGTTAGGGTTAGGGTTAGGGTTAGAGTTAGGATTAGGGTTAGGGTTAGGGTTAGGGTTGCTGTTAGGGTTAGGGTTAGGGTTAGGGTTAGGGTTACGGTTAGGGTTAGGGTTAGGGTTGAGGTTGGTGTTAGGGTTAGGGTTAGGCTTGGTGTTAGCTTAGGGTTAGGGTTAGGGTTAGGGGTAGTGTTAGGGGTTAGGTTAGGGTTAGTGTTAGGGTTAGGGTTAGGGTTGGTGTTAGGGTTAGGGTTAGGGTTAGGGTTATGGTTAGGGTTGGGGTTAGAATTAGGGTTAGGGTTAGGGTTAGGGTTAAGGTTAGGGTTCGGTTAGGGTTAGGGTTAGGGTTAGGGTTAGGGTTAGGGTATTGGTTTAGGGTTAGGGTTAGGGTTAGGGTTAGGGTTGGTGTAAGGTTTAGGGTTAGGGTTAGGGTTAGGGTTAGGGTTGGTGTTAGGGTTAGGGTTAGGTTAGGGTTAGGGTTAGGGTTAGGGGTTAGGGTTAGGGGTAGGGTTGAGGTTGGTGTTAAGGTTAGGGTTAGGGTTAGGGTTAGGGTTAGGGGTTAGGCTTAGGGTTAGGGTTAGGGTTAGGGTTATGGTTAGGGTTGGGGTTAGAATTAGGGTTAGGGTTAGGGTTAGCGTTAGGTTTAGGGTTAGGGTTAGAGTTAGGGTCAGGGTTAGCGTTTAGGCTTACGATTAGGGTTAGGGTTGGTTTTAGGGTTAGGTTTAGGGTTAGGGATGGTGTTAGGTATAGGGTTAGGGTTAGGGTTAGGGGTTAGATTAGGGTTATTGTTAGGGTTACGGTTAGGGTTGGTGTTAGGGTTAGGGTTAGGGTTAGGGTTAGGGTTAGGGTTAGGGTTAGAATTAGGGTTAGGGTTAGGGTTAGGGGTTAGGGTTGGTGTTAGGGTTAGGGTTAGGGTTAGGGTTATGGTTATGGTTAGGGTTAGGGTTAGGGTTACGGTTAGGGTTAGGTTTAGGGTTGAG
>NW_027669359.1:30000-32653 GCF_964194185.1 Rhinolophus hipposideros
TTAGATTAGGGTTATTGTTAGGGTTACGGTTAGGGTTGGTGTTAGGGTTAGGGTTAGGGTTAGGGTTATGGTTAGGGTTAGGGTTAGAATTAGGGTTAGGGTTAGGGTTAGGGTTAGGGTTGGTGTTAGGGTTAGGGTTAGGGTTAGGGTTATGGTTATGGTTAGGGTTAGGGTTAGGGTTACGGTTAGGGTTAGGGTTAGGGTTGAGGTTGGTGTTAGGGTTAGGGTTAGGCTTGGTGTTAGGTTTAGGGTTAGGGTTATGGTTAGGGTTAGGGTTAGAATTAGGGTTAGGGTTAGGGTTTAGGTTAGGGTTAGTGTTAGGGTTAGGGTTAGGGTTAGGGTTATGGTTAGGGTTGGGGTTAGAATTAGGGTTAGGATTAGGGTTAGCGTTAGGTTTAGGGTTAGGGTTAGGGTTAGGGTCAGGGTTAGGGTTTAGGCTTACGATTAGGGTTAGGGTTGGTTTTAGGGTTAGGTTTAGGGTTAGGGTTGGTGTTAGGTATAGGGTTAGGTTAGGGTTAGGGGTTAGATTAGGGTTATTGTTAGGGTTACGGTTAGGGTTGGTGTTAGGGTTAGGGTTAGGGTTAGGGTTATGGTTAGGGTTAGGGTTAGAATTAGGGTTAGGGTTAGGGTTAGGGTTAGGGTTAGGGTTGGTGTTAGGGTTAGGGTTAGGGTTAGGGTTATGGTTATGGTTAGGTTTAGGGTTAGGTTTACGGTTAGGGTTAGGGTTAGGGTTGAGGTTGGTGTTAGGGTTAGGGTTAGGCTTGGTGTTAGGTTAAGGGTTAGGGTTATGGTTAGGGTTAGGGTTAGAATTAGGGTTAGGGTTAGGGTTAGGGTTAGGGTTAGGGTTGGTGTTAGGGTTAGGGTTAGGGTTAGGGTTATGGTTATGGTTAGGTTTAGGGTTAGGTTTACGGTTAGGGTTAGGGTTAGGGTTGAGGTTGGTGTTAGGGTTGGTGTTAGGGTTAGGGTTAGGCTTGGTGTTAGGTTAAGGGTTAGGGTTATGGTTAGGGTTAGGGTTAGAATTAGGGTTAGGGTTAGGGGTTAGGTTAGGGTTAGTGTTAGGGTTAGGGTGAGGGTTGGTGTTAGGGTTAGGGTTAGGGTTATGGTTAGGGTTAGGGTTGGTGTTAGGTTTAGGGTTAGTGTTAGGGTTAGGGTTAGGGTTGAGGTTGGTGTTAAGGTTAGGGTTAGGGTTAGGGTTAGGGTTAGGGTTAGGCTTAGGGTTAGGTTTAGTGTTAGGGTTATGGTTAGGGTTCGGGTTAGAATTAGGGTTAGGGTTAGGGTTTGGGTTACGTTTAGGGTTAGGGTTAGGGTTAGAGTTAGGCTTAGGGTTAGAATTAGGGTTAGGGTTAGGGTTAGGGTTAGGGTTGGTTTTAGGGTTAGGGTTAGGTTAGGGTTAGGGTTAGGGTTAGGGTTAGGGTGGGTTGGTGTTAGGGTTAGGGTTAGGGTTAGGGTTAGGGTTAGAGTTAGGGTTAGGGTTAGAATTATGGTTAGGGTTAGGGTTAGGGTTAGGGTTGATGTTAGGGTTAGGGTTAGGTTAGGGTTAGGGTTAGGGTTAGGGTTAGGTGTTAGGGTTAGGGTTGAGGTTGGATTTAAGGTTAGGGTTAGGGTTAGGGTTATGGTTAGGGGTTAGGCTTAGGGTTAGGGTTAGGGTTAGGGTTACGGTTAGGGTTAGGGTTAGGGTAGGGTTTGGGTTAGGGTTAGGGTTAGGGTTAGGGTTACGGTTAGGGTTAGGGTTAGAATTATGGTCAGGGTTAGGGTTAGGGTTGGTGTTAGGTTTAGGGTTAGGGTTAGGGTTAGGGTTAGGGTTAGGGTTGAGGTTGGTGTTAAGGTTAGGGTTAGGGTTAGGGTTAGGGTTAGGGTTTAGGCTTAGGGTTAGGGTTAGGGTTAGGATTATGGTTAGGGTTAGGTTTAGAATTAGGGTTAGGGTTAGGGTTAGAGTTAGGGTTAGGGTTAGAGTTAGGCTTAGGGTTAGAATTAGAATTAGGGTTAGGGTTAGGGTTAGAGTTAGGGTTGATGTTAGGGTTAGGGTTAGGTTAGGGTTAGGGTTAGGGTTAGGGTGGGTTGGTGTTAGGGTTAGGGTTAGGGTTAGGGTTAGGGTTAGAGTTAGGGTTAGGGTTAGAATTATGGTTAGGGTTAGGGTTAGGGTTAAAGTTGATGTTAGGGTTAGGGTTAGGTTAGGGTTCGAGTTAGTGTTAGGGGTTAGGGTTAGGGTTAGGTTTGAGGTTGGTGTTAAGGTTAGGGTTAGGGTTATGGTTAGGGTTAGGGGTTAGGCTTAGGGTTAGGGTTACGGTTAGGGTTATGGTTAGGGTTAGGGTTAGGGTTAGAATTAGGGTTAGGGTTAGGGTTAGGTTAGGGTTAGGGTTAAGGTTGGTGTTAGGGTTAGGGTTAGGTTAGGGTTAGGGTTAGGGTTAGGGTTAGAGTTAGGATTAGGGTTAGGGTTAGGGTTAGAATTGCTGTTAGGGTTAGGGTTAGGGTTAGGGTTACGGTTAGGGTTAGGGTTAGGGTTGAGGTTGGTGTTAGGGTTAGGGTTAGGCTTGGTGTTAGGTTTAGTGTTAGGGTTAGGGTTAGGGTTAGTGTTAGGGGTTAGGTTAGGGTTAGTGTTAGGGTTAGGGTTAGGGTTGGTGTTAGGGTTAGGGTTAGGGTTAGGGTTATGGTT
>NW_027669358.1:0-2500 GCF_964194185.1 Rhinolophus hipposideros
CCCTAACCCTAACCCTAACCCTAACCCTAACCTAACCCTAACCTAACACCAACCCTAATTCTAACCCTAACACTAACCCTAACCTAACCCCTAACACTAACCCTAACCCTAATCCTAACCCTAAACCTAACACCAAACCTAACCCTAACCCTAACCCTAACCCTAACCCTAACCTTAACACCAACCTCAACCCTAAGCCTAAACCTAAACCATAACCCTAACCCTAACCCTAACCCTAACCCTAACCCTAACCTAACCCTAACCCTAACACCAACCCTAACCCTAACCCTAACACTAACCCTAACCTAACCCCTAACCCTAACCCTAACCCTAATCCTAACCCTAAACCTAACACCAAACCTAACCCTAACCCTAACCCTAACCCTAACACCAACCCTACCCTAAACCTAAGCCTAACCCCTAACCCTAACCCTAACCCTAACCCTAACCTAAACCTAACCCTAACCCTAACACCAACTCTAAACCTACACCTAACCCTAACCCTAACCCTAACCCTAAACCTAACACAAACCCTAACCCTAACCCTAACCCTAACCCTAACCTAACCCTAACCTAACCGCTAACCCTAACCCTAACCCTAACACCAACCTGAACCCTAACCCTAACCCTAACCCTAACACCAACCTCAACCCTAACCCTAACCCTAACCCCTAACCCTAACCCTAACCCTAACCTAACCCTAACTCTAACACCAACCCTAACCCTAACCCTAACCCTAATTCTAACCCTAACCCTAACCCTAACCCTAACCCTAAACCTAACACCAACCCTAACCCTAACCCTAACACCAACCTCAACCCTAACCCTAACCTTAACCCTAACCGTAACCCTAACCCTAACACCAACCTCAACCCTAACCCTAAACCTAACCTTTAACCCTAACCCTAACCCTAACCCTAACCTTACCCTAACTTTAACACCAACCTTAACCCTAACACTAACCCTAACCCTAATTCTAAACCTAACCCTAACCATAACCCTAACCCTAACACCAACCTCAACCCTAACCCTAACCCTTACCCCTAACCCTAACCCTAACCCTAACCCTAACCATAACCTAACCCTAACCCTAACACCAACCCTAACCCTAACCCTAACCCTAACCCTAACCCTAACCCTAACCCTAACCCTAACCCTAAGCCTAACCCCTAACCCTAACCCTAACCATAACCCTAACCCTAACCTTAACACCAACCTCAACCCTAACCCTAAACCTAACCCCTAACCCTAACCCTAACCTTAACCCTAACCTAACCCTAACCCTAACACCAACCCTAACCCTAACCCTAACAGTAACCCTAACCTAACCCCTAACCCTAACCATAACCCTAACCCTAACACCAACCTGAACCCTAACCCTAACACTAAACCTAAACCTAATCCTGACACCAACCACAACCCTAACCCTAACACTTACCCCTAACCCTAACCCTAACCCTAACCCTAACCCTAACCATAACCTAACCCTAACCCTAACACTAACCCTAACCCTAACCCTAACCCTAACCCTAACCCTAACACCAACCTCAACCCCAACCCTAACCTTAACCCTAACCGTAACCCTAACCCTAACACCAACCTCAACCCTAACCCTAACCCTAACCTTTAACCCTAACCCTAACCCTAACCGTAACCCTAACCTTACCCTAACTTTAACACCAACCTTAACCCTAACACTAACCCTAACCCTAATTCTAACCCTAACCCTAACCATAACCCTAACCCTAACCCTAATCCTAACACCAACCCTAACACTAACCCTAACCTAACCCCTAACCCTAACACTAACCCAAACCCTAAACCTAAAACTAACACCAACCCTAACCCTAACCCTAACCCTAACACCAACCCTAACCCTAACCCTAAGCCTAACCCCTAACCCTAACCCTAACCCTAACCCTAACCCTAACCTTAACACCAACCTCAACCCTAACCCTAAAGCTAACCCATAACCCTAACCCTAACCCTAACCCTAACCCTAACCTAACCCTAACTCTAACACCAACCCTAACCCTAACCCTAACACTAACCCTAACCTAACCCCTAACCCTAACCCTAACCCTAACCCTAACCCTAACCCTAACCCTAACACCTAACCCTAACCCTAACCATAACCCTAACCTTAACCTTAACACCAACCTCAACCCTAACCCTAAACCTAACCCCTAACCCTAACCCTAACCCTAACCCTAACCTAACCCTAACCCTAACACCAACCCTAACCCTAACCCTAACAGTAACCCTAACCTAACCCCTAACCCTAACCCTAACCCTAACACCAACCTGAACCCTAACCCTAACCCTAACCCTAACCCTGACACCAACCTCAACCCTAACCTTAACCCTTACCCCTAACCCTAACCCTAACCCTAACCCTAACCATAACCTAACCCTAACCCTAACACCAACCCTAACCCTAACCCTAACCCTAACCCTAACCCTAAACCTAACACCAACCCTAACCCTAACCCTAACACCA
>NW_027669358.1:7500-12349 GCF_964194185.1 Rhinolophus hipposideros
CCTAAACCTAACACAAACCCTAACCCTAACCCTAACCCTAACCCTAACCCTAACTCTAACCTAACCCTAACCTAACCCCTAACCCTAACCCTAACCCTAACACCAACCTCAACCCTAACCCTACCCTAACCCTAACCCTAAAACCAACCTCAAACCTAACCCTAACCCTAACCCTAACCCTAACCTAACCCTAACCCTAACCCTAACCCTAATTCTAACCCTAACCCTAACCATAACCCTAATCCTAACACCAACCCTAAACCTAACCCTAACCCTAACTTTAAAACCAACCTCAACCCTAACCCTAACCCTAACCCTAACCCTAACCCTAACCCTTACCCTAACCTAACCCTAACCCTAACACCAACCCTAACACTAACCCTAACAGTAACCCTAACCTAACCCCTAACCCTAACCCTAACCCTAACCCTAACACCAACCTGAACCCTAACCCTAACCCTAACCCTAACCCTAACCCTGACACCAACCTCAACCATAACCCTAACCCTTACCCCTAACCCTAACCCTAACCCTAACCCTAACCCTAACCATAACCTAACCCTAACCCTAACACCAACCCTAACCCTAACCCTAACCCTAACCTAACCCTAACCCTAACCCTAACCCTAACCCTAACCCTAAGCCTAACCCAAAGCCTAACCCTAAGCCTAACCCCTAACCCTAACCCTAACCATAACCCTAACCCTAACCTTAACACCAACCTCAACCCTAACCCTAAACCTAACCCCTAACCCTAACCCTAACCCTAACCCTAACCTAAACCTAACCCTAACACCAACCCTAACCCTAACCCTAACAGTAACCCTAACCTAACCCCTAACCCTAACCCTAACCCTAACACCAACCTGAACCCTAACCCTAACCCTAACCTTAACCCTACCCCTGACACCAACCTCAACCCTAACCCTAACCCTTACCCCTAACCCTAACCCTAACCCTAACCCTAACCATAACCTAACCCTAACCCTAACACCAACCCTAACCCTAACCCTAACCGTAACCCTAATTCTAACCCTAACCCTAACCCTAACCCTAACCCTAACCTTACCCTAACTTTAACACCAACCTTAACCCTAACACTAACCCTAACCCTAATTCTAACCCTAACCCTAACCATAACCCTAACCCTAACCCTAATCCTAACACCAACCCTAACCCTAACCCTAACCTAACCCCTAACCCTAACACTAACCCAAACTCTAACCCTAAACCTAACACCAAACCTAACCCTAACCCTAACCCTAAGACCAACCCTAACCCTAACCCTAAGCCTAACCCCTAACCCTAACCCTAACCCTAACCCTAACCTTAACACCAACCTCAACCCTAAGCCTAAACCTAACCCATAACCCTAACCCTAACCCTAACCCTAACCCTAACCTAACCCTAACCCTAACACCAACCCTAACCCTAACCCTAACACTAACCCTAACCTAACCCCTAACCCTAACCCTAACCCTAATCCTAACCCTAAACCTAACACCAAACCTAACCCTAACCCTAACCCTAACCCTAACCTTAACACCAACCTCAACCCTAAGCCTAAACCTAACCCATAACCCTAACCCTAACCCTAACCCTAACCCTAACTTAACCCTAACCCTAACACCAACCCTAACCCTAACCCTAACACTAACCCTAACCTAACCCCTAACCCTAACCCTAACCCTAATCCTAACCCTAAACCTAACACCAAACCTAACCCTAACCCTAGCCCTAACCCTAACACCAACCCTACCCTAAACCTAAGCCTAACCCGTAACCCTAACCCTAACCCTAACCCTAACCTAAACCTTACCCTAACCCTAACACCAACTCTAAACCTACACCTAACCCTAACCCTAACCCTAACCCTAAACCTAACACAAACCCTAACCCTAACCCTAACCCTAACCCTAACCCTAACCCTAACACCAACCTCAACCCTAAACCTAACCCTAACCCCTAACCCTAACCTCAACCCTAACCCTAACCTAACCCTAAATCTAACACCAACCCTAACCCTAACCCTAACCCTAATTCTAACCCTAACCCTAACCCTAACCCTAACCCTAAACCTAACACCAACCCTAACCCTAACCCTAACACCAACTTCAACCCTAACCCTAACCTTAACCCTAACCGAAACCCTAACCCTAACACCAACCTCAACCCTAACCCTAACCCTAACCCCTAACCCTAACCCTAACCCTAACCCTAACCTTAACCTTACCCGAACTTTAACACCAACCTTAACCCTAACACTAACCCTAACCCTAATTCTAACCCTAACCCTAACCATAACCCTAACCCTAACCCTACCCTAATCCTAACACCAACCCTAACCCTAACCCTAACCTAACCCCTAACCCTAACACTAACCCAAACCCTAACCCTAAACCTAACACCAAACCTAACCCTAACCCTAACCCTAACACCAACCCTAACCCTAACCCTAAGCCTAACCCCTAACCCTAACCCTAACCCTAACCCTAACCTTAACACCAACCTCAACCCTAAGCCTAAACCTAACCCATAACCCTAACCCTAACCCTAACCCTAACCCTAACCCTAACCTAACCCTAACCTAACACCAACCCTAATTCTAACCCTAACACTAACCCTAACCTAACCCCTAACACTAACCCTAACCCTAATCCTAACCCTAAACCTAACACCAAACCTAACCCTAACCCTAACCCTAACCCTAACCCTAACCTTAACACCAACCTCAACCCTAAGCCTAAACCTAAACCATAACCCTAACCCTAACCCTAACCCTAACCCTAACCTAACCCTAACCCTAACACCAACCCTAACCCTAACCCTAACACTAACCCTAACCTAACCCCTAACCCTAACCCTAACCCTAATCCTAACCCTAAACCTAACACCAAACCTAACCCTAACCCTAACCCTAACCCTAACACCAACCCTACCCTAAACCTAAGCCTAACCCCTAACCCTAACCCTAACCCTAACCCTAACCTAAACCTAACCCTAACCCTAACACCAACTCTAAACCTACACCTAACCCTAACCCTAACCCTAACCCTAAACCTAACACAAACCCTAACCCTAACCCTAACCCTAACCCTAACCCTAACCTAACCCTAACCTAACCCCTAACCCTAACCCTAAACCTAACACCAACCTGAACCCTAACCCTAACCCTAACCCTAACACCAACCTCAACCCTAACCCTAACCCTAACCCCTAACCCTAACCCTAACCCTAACCTAACCCTAACTCTAACACCAACCCTAACCCTAACCCTAACCCTAATTCTAACCCTAACCCTAACCCTAACCCTAACCCTAAACCTAACACCAACCCTAACCCTAACCCCTCAACCCTAACCCTAAACTTAACCCTAACCGTAACCCTAACCCTAACACCAACCTCAACCCTAACCCTAAACCTAACCTTTAACCCTAACCCTAACCCTAACCCTAACCTTACCCTAACTTTAACACCAACCTTAACCCTAACACTAACCCTAACCCTAATTCTAACCCTAACCCTAACCATAACCCTAACCCTGACACCAACCTCAACCCTAACCCTAACCCTTACCCCTAACCCTAACCCTAACCCTAACCCTAACCATAACCTAACCCTAACCCTAACACCAACCCTAACCCTAACCCTAACCCTAACCCTAACCCTAACCCTAACCCTAAGCCTAACCCCTAACCCTAACCCTAACCATGACCCTAACCCTAACCTTAACACCAACCTCAACCCTAACCCTAAACCTAACCCCTAACCCTAACCCTAACCTTAACCCTAACCTAACCCTAACCCTAACACCAACCCTAACCCTAACCCTAACAGTAACCCTAACCTAACCCCTAACCCTAACCATAACCCTAACCCTAACACCAACCTGAACCCTAACCCTAACCCTAAACCTAACCCTAATCCTGACACCAACCACAACCCTAACCCTAACCCTTACCCCTAACCCTAACCCTAACCCTAACCCTAACCCTAACCATAACCTAACCCTAACCCTAACACTAACCCTAACCCTAACCCTAACCCTAACCCTAACACCAACCTCAACCCCAACCCTAACCTTAACCCTAACCGTAACCCTAACCCTAACACCAACCTCAACCCTAACCCTAACCCTAACCTTTAACCCTAACCCTAACCCTAACCGTAACCCTAACCTTACCCTAACTTTAACACCAACCTTAACCCTAACACTAACCCTAACCCTAATTCTAACCCTAACCCTAACCATAACCCTAACCCTAACCCTAATCCTAACACCAACCCTAACACTAACCCTAACCTAACCCCTAACCCTAACACTAACCCAAACCCTAAACCTAAAACTAACACCAACCCTAACCCTAACCCTAACCCTAACACCAACCCTAACCCTAACCCTAAGCCTAACCCCTAACCCTAACCCTAACCCTAACCCTAACCCTAACCTTAACACCAACCTCAACCCTAACCCTAAAGCTAACCCATAACCCTAACCCTAACCCTAACCCTAACCCTAACCCTAACCTAACCCTAATTCTAACACCAACCCTAACCCTAACCCTAACACTAACCCTAACCTAACCCCTAACCCTAACCCTAACCCTAACCCTAACCCTAACCCTAACCCTAACCCCTAACCCTAACCCTAACCATAACCCTAAACTTAACCTTAACACCAACCTCAACCCTAACCCTAAACCTAACCCCTAACCCTAACCCTAACCCTAACCCTAACCTAACCCTAACCCTAACACCAACCCTAACCCTAACCCTAACAGTAACCCTAACCTAACCCCTAACCCTAACCCTAACCCTAACCCTAACACCAACCTGAACCCTAACCCTA
>NW_027669357.1:0-7500 GCF_964194185.1 Rhinolophus hipposideros
GTGGGTCCAGGGTGATTTCGTAGGACACGGGTTAGTGCTCTGGCTATTGGTAGGGCAAGGTGTACCGGTTGGCGACGGGCAAGTGCTAGGCTTCGGACTAGAGTGAGCACTGGGCGTTGGTCTAGGGCCCGAGGTAGGGCTAGTGGGAGCGGTAGGCGTAGCGCTGGGGTAGGCAAAGGGCAAGGGGTGGGTGTCCGGGTAAACCTCGAAGTAGGCCTAGGACCAGGAGTGGGAGCTGTGGCTAGGGGTAGGGATGGGGGTGGGCCTATGGGTAGGGGGAGCTGTAGGGACTGGGGTAGGGGTAGGACCAGAGGTAGTTCTAGGCGTAGGCCTAGGGCGAGGGGTAGTGCTCGGGGTAACCTAACACTAACCCTAACCCTAACCCTAACACTAACCCTAACCCTAACCCTAACTCTAACACCAACCCTAACCCTAACCCTAATCCTAACCCTAACCCTATGCCTAATACGAACCCTAACCCTAACCCTAACCCTAACCCTAACACCAACCCTAACCCTAACCCTAACCCTAACCCTAAACGTAACACCAACCCTAACCCTAACCCAAACCCTAACTCTAACACCAACCCTAACCCTAACCCTAACCCTAACCCTAACCCTAACCCTATACCTAACACCAACCCTAACCCTAACCCTAACCCTAACACCAACCCTAACCCTAACCCTAACCCTAACCCTAACCCTAACCCTAACCTTAACACCAACTCTAACCCTAATCCTAACCCTAACCCTAACCCTAACACCAACCCTAACCAAAACCCTAACCCTAACCCTAACACCAACCCTAACCCTAACCCTAACCCTAACCCTAACCCTATGCCTAACACGAACCCTAACCCTCACCCTAACCCTAAACCTAACCCTAACCCTAACACCAACCCTAACCCTAATCCTAATCCTAACCCTAACCCTAACCCTAACACTAACCCTAACCCCGACCCTAACCCTAACCCTAACTCTAACACCAACCCTAACCCTAACCCTAACCCTAACCGTAACCCTATACCTAACACCAACCCTAACCCTAACCCTAACCCTAACCCTAACACCAACCCTAACCCTAACCCTAACCCTAACACCAACCCTAACCCTAATCCTAACCCTAACCCTAACCCTAACCCTAACACCAACCCTAACCGTAACCCTAACCCTAACCCTAACCCTAACCCTATGCCTAACACGAACCCTAACCCTAACCCTAACCCTAACACCAACCCTAACCCTAACCCTAACCCTAACCCTAAACGTAACACCAACCCTAACCCTAACCCAAACCCTAACCCTAACACCAACCCTAACCCTAACCCTAACCCTAACACCAACCCTAACCCTAACCCTAACCCTAACTCTAACCCTAACCCCAACCCTAACACCAACCCTAACCCTAACCCTAACCCTAAACCTAACACCAACCCTAACCCTAACCCTAACCCTAACCCTAACCCTAACCCTAACACCAACCCTAACCCTAATCCTAACCCTAACCCTAACCCTAACCCTAACACCAACACTAACCGTAACCCTAACCCTAACCCTAACCCTAACCCTATGCCTAACACGAACCCTAACCCTAACCCTAACCCTAACCCTAACACCAACCCTAACCCTAACCCTAACCCAAACCCTAACCCTAACACCAACCCTAACCCTCACCCTAACCCTAACACCAACCCTAACCCTAACCCTAACCCTAACACCAAACCTAACCCTAACCCTAACACTAACCCTAACCCTATGCCTAACACGAACCCTAACCCTAAACCTAACCCTAACCCTAACACCAACCCTAACCCTAATACTAATCCTAACCCTAACCCTAACCATAACACTAACCCTAACCCTAACCCTAACCCTAACACCAACCCTAACCCTAACCCTAACCCTAACACTAACCCTATACCTAACACCAACCCTAACCCTAACCCTAACCCTAACCCTAACACCAACCCTAACCCTAACCCTAACCCTAACACCAACCCTAACCCTAATACTAATCCTAACCCTAACCCTAACCCTAACACTAACCCTAACCCTAACCCTAACCCTAACACCAACCCTAACCCTAACCCTAACCCTAACACTAACCCTATACCTAACACCAACCCTAACCTTAACCCTAACCCTAACAAGGACAAGGTTTACTGGTCAGTGACGGGCAAGTTCTAGGCCTCGGACTAGAAGGAGGCATGGGCGTTGGTCTAGGGCCCGAGCTAGGGCTAGTGAGAGCGGTAGGCGTAGCCCTGGGGTAGGCATAGGGCAAGGGGTGGGTGTCGAGGTAAACCTCGAGTAGGCCTAGAGCCAGGAGTGGGAGCTGTGGCTAGTGGTAGGGTTGGGGGTGGGCCTATGGGTAGGGGGAGCTATAGGGCCAGGGTAGTGGTAGGAACAGAGGTAGTGCTAGGCGTAGGCCTAGGGCGAGGGGTAGTGCTCGGGGTAGGTGTAGTTGAAGGGCTAGTGGTTGGCAGAGGCCCACGGGCAGTGTTAGGGTTAGGGCTCATGTTATGCCTAGGACTAGTGGTAGTGGTAGGGGTTGGCCGAGGACTAGGGGTAGGTGTCACGAAATGGCTCCGGGAAGTCCTAGGACTCCGAACGGATGTAGGGCTGGATTAGGGTGTGGCTAATGGTGGGTCCAGGGTGATTTCGTAGGACACGGGTTAGTGCTCTGGCTATTGGTAGGGCAAGGTGTACCGGTTGGCGACGGGCAAGTGCTAGGCTTCGGACTAGAGTGAGCACTGGGCGTTGGTCTAGGGCCCGAGGTAGGGCTAGTGGGAGCGGTAGGCGTAGCGCTGGGGTAGGCAAAGGGCAAGGGGTGGGTGTCCGGGTAAACCTCGAAGTAGGCCTAGGACCAGGAGTGGGAGCTGTGGCTAGGGGTAGGGATGGGGGTGGGCCTATGGGTAGGGGGAGCTGTAGGGACTGGGGTAGGGGTAGGACCAGAGGTAGTTCTAGGCGTAGGCCTAGGGCGAGGGGTAGTGCTCGGGGTAACCTAACACTAACCCTAACCCTAACCCTAACACTAACCCTAACCCTAACCCTAACTCTAACACCAACCCTAACCCTAACCCTAATCCTAACCCTAACCCTATGCCTAATACGAACCCTAACCCTAACCCTAACCCTAACCCTAACACCAACCCTAACCCTAACCCTAACCCTAACCCTAAACGTAACACCAACCCTAACCCTAACCCAAACCCTAACTCTAACACCAACCCTAACCCTAACCCTAACCCTAACCCTAACCCTAACCCTATACCTAACACCAACCCTAACCCTAACCCTAACCCTAACACCAACCCTAACCCTAACCCTAACCCTAACCCTAACCCTAACCCTAACCTTAACACCAACTCTAACCCTAATCCTAACCCTAACCCTAACCCTAACACCAACCCTAACCAAAACCCTAACCCTAACCCTAACACCAACCCTAACCCTAACCCTAACCCTAACCCTAACCCTATGCCTAACACGAACCCTAACCCTCACCCTAACCCTAAACCTAACCCTAACCCTAACACCAACCCTAACCCTAATCCTAATCCTAACCCTAACCCTAACCCTAACACTAACCCTAACCCCGACCCTAACCCTAACCCTAACTCTAACACCAACCCTAACCTTAACCCTAACCCTAACCGTAACCCTATACCTAACACCAACCCTAACCCTAACCCTAACCCTAACCCTAACACCAACCCTAACCCTAACCCTAACCCTAACACCAACCCTAACCCTAATCCTAACCCTAACCCTAACACCAACCCTAACCGTAACCCTAACCCTAACCCTAACCCTAACCCTATGCCTAACACGAACCCTAACCCTAACCCTAACCCTAACCCTAACACCAACCCTAACCCTAACCCTAACCCTAACCCTAAACGTAACACCAACCCTAACCCTAACCCAAACCCTAACCCTAACACCAACCCTAACCCTAACCCTAACCCTAACACCAACCCTAACCCTAACCCTAACCCTAACTCTAACCCTAACCCCAACCCTAACACCAACCCTAACCCTAACCCTAACCCTAAACCTAACACCAACCCTAACCCTAACCCTAACCCTAACCCTAACCCTAACCCTAACACCAACCCTAACCCTAATCCTAACCCTAACCCTAACCCTAACCCTAACACCAACACTAACCGTAACCCTAACCCTAACCCTAACCCTAACCCTATGCCTAACACGAACCCTAACCCTAACCCTAACCCTAACCCTAACACCAACCCTAACCCTAACCCTAACCCAAACCCTAAAACTAACACCAACCCTAACCCTCACCCTAACCCTAACACCAACCCTAAGCCTAACCCTAACCCTAACACCAAACCTAACCCTAACCCTAACACTAACCCTAACCCTATGCCTAACACGAACCCTAACCCTAAACCTAACCCTAACCCTAACACCAACCCTAACCCTAATACTAATCCTAACCCTAACCCTAACCATAACACTAACCCTAACCCTAACCCTAACCCTAACACCAACCCTAACCCTAACCCTAACCCTAACACTAACCCTATACCTAACACCAACCCTAACCCTAACCCTAACCCTAACCCTAACACCAACCCTAACCCTAACCCTAACCCTAACACCAACCCTAACCCTAATACTAATCCTAACCCTAACCCTAACCCTAACACTAACCCTAACCCTAACCCTAACCCTAACACCAACCCTAACCCTAACCCTAACCCTAACACTAACCCTATACCTAACACCAACCCTAACCTTAACCCTAACCCTAACAAGGACAAGGTTTACTGGTCAGTGACGGGCAAGTTCTAGGCCTCGGACTAGAAGGAGGCATGGGCGTTGGTCTAGGGCCCGAGCTAGGGCTAGTGAGAGCGGTAGGCGTAGCCCTGGGGTAGGCATAGGGCAAGGGGTGGGTGTCGAGGTAAACCTCGAGTAGGCCTAGAGCCAGGAGTGGGAGCTGTGGCTAGTGGTAGGGTTGGGGGTGGGCCTATGGGTAGGGGGAGCTATAGGGCCAGGGTAGTGGTAGGAACAGAGGTAGTGCTAGGCGTAGGCCTAGGGCGAGGGGTAGTGCTCGGGGTAGGTGTAGTTGAAGGGCTAGTGGTTGGCAGAGGCCCACGGGCAGTGTTAGGGTTAGGGCTCATGTTATGCCTAGGACTAGTGGTAGTGGTAGGGGTTGGCCGAGGACTAGGGGTAGGTGTCACGAAATGGCTCCGGGAAGTCCTAGGACTCCGAACGGATGTAGGGCTGGATTAGGGTGTGGCTAATGGTGGGTCCAGGGTGATTTCGTAGGACACGGGTTAGTGCTCTGGCTATTGGTAGGGCAAGGTGTACCGGTTGGCGACGGGCAAGTGCTAGGCTTCGGACTAGAGTGAGCACTGGGCGTTGGTCTAGGGCCCGAGGTAGGGCTAGTGGGAGCGGTAGGCGTAGCGCTGGGGTAGGCAAAGGGCAAGGGGTGGGTGTCCGGGTAAACCTCGAAGTAGGCCTAGGACCAGGAGTGGGAGCTGTGGCTAGGGGTAGGGATGGGGGTGGGCCTATGGGTAGGGGGAGCTGTAGGGACTGGGGTAGGGGTAGGACCAGAGGTAGTTCTAGGCGTAGGCCTAGGGCGAGGGGTAGTGCTCGGGGTAACCTAACACTAACCCTAACCCTAACCCTAACACTAACCCTAACCCTAACCCTAACTCTAACACCAACCCTAACCCTAACCCTAATCCTAACCCTAACCCTATACCTAACACCAACCCTAACCCTAACCCTAACCCTACCACTAACCCTATACCTAACACCAACACTAACCCTAACCCTAACCCTAACACCAACCCTAACCCTAAACCTAACCCTAACCCTAACCCTAACACCAACCCTAACCCTAACCCTAACCCTAACCTTAACACCAACTCTAACCCTAATCCTAACCCTAACCCTAACCCTAACACCAACCCTAACCAAAACCCTAACCCTAACCCTAACACCAACCCTAACCCTAACCCTAACCCTAACCCTATGCCTAACACGAACCCTAACCCTAACCCTAACCCTAAACCTAACCCTAACCCTAACACCAACCCTAACCCTAATTTTAATCCTAACCCTAACCCTAACACTAACCCTAACCCTAACCCTAACCCTAACACCAACCCTAACCCTAAACCTAACACTAACCCTAACCCTATACCTAACACCAACCCTAAACCTAACCCTAACCCTAACCCTAACACCAACCCTAACACTAACCCTAACCCTAACACCAACCCTAACCCTAATCCTAACCCTAACCCTAACCCTAACCCTAACACCAACCCTAACCGTAACCCTAACCCTAACCCTAACCCTAACCCTATGCCTAATACGAACCCTAACCCTAACCCTAACCCTAACCCTAACACCAACCCTAACCCTAACCCTAACCCTAACCCTAAACGTAACACCAACCCTAACCCTAACCCAAACCCTAACTCTAACACCAACCCTAACCCTAACCCTAACCCTAACCCTAACCCTATACCTAACACCAACCCTAACCCTAACCCTAACCCTAACACCAACCCTAACCCTAACCCTAACCCTAACCCTAACCCTAACCCTAACCTTAACACCAACTCTAACCCTAATCCTAACCCTAACCCTAACCCTAACACCAACCCTAACCAAAACCCTAACCCTAACCCTAACACCAACCCTAACCCTAACCCTAACCCTAACCCTAACCCTATGCCTAACACGAACCCTAACCCTCACCCTAACCCTAAACCTAACCCTAACCCTAACACCAACCCTAACCCTAATCCTAATCCTAACCCTAACCCTAACCCTAACACTAACCCTAACCCCGACCCTAACCCTAACCCTAACTCTAACACCAACCCTAACCCTAACCCTAACCCTAACCGTAACCCTATACCTAACACCAACCCTAACCCTAACCCTAACCCTAACCCTAACACCAACCCTAACCCTAACCCTAACCCTAACACCAACCCTAACCCTAATCCTAACCCTAACCCTAACCCTAACCCTAACACCAACCCTAACCGTAACCCTAACCCTAACCCTAACCCTAACCCTATGCCTAACACGAACCCTAACCCTAACCCTAACCCTAACCCTAACACCAACCCTAACCCTAACCCTAACCCTAACCCTAAACGTAACACCAACCCTAACCCTAACCCAAACCCTAACCCTAACACCAACCCTAACCCTAACCCTAACCCTAACACCAACCCTAACCCTAACCCTAACCCTAACTCTAACCCTAACCCCAACCCTAACACCAACCCTAACCCTAACCCTAACCCTAAACCTAACACCAAACCTAACCCTAACCCTAACCCTAACCCTAACCCTAACCCTAACACCAACCCTAACCCTAACCCTAACCCTAACCCTAACACCAACCCTAACCCTAATTTTAACCCTAACCCTAAGGCTAACATCAACCCTAACCCTAACCCTAACCCTAACACCAACCCTAACCCTAACCCTAACCCTAATC
>NW_027669357.1:10000-12500 GCF_964194185.1 Rhinolophus hipposideros
CCTAACCCTAACCCTAACCCTAACCTTAACACCAACTCTAACCCTAATCCTAACCCTAACCCTAACCCTAACACCAACCCTAACCAAAACCCTAACCCTAACCCTAACACCAACCCTAAACCTAACCCTAACCCTAAACCTAACCCTATGCCTAACACGAACCCTAACCCTAACCCTAACCCTAAACCTAACCCTAACCCTAACACCAACCCTAACCCTAATCCTAATCCTAACCCTAACCCTAACACTAACACTAACCCTAACCCTAACCCTAACCCTAACCCTAACACCAACCCTAACCCTAACCCTAACCCTAACCCTAACCCTATACCTAACACCAACCCTAACCCTAACCCTAACCCTAACTCTAACCCTAACCCTAACCCTAACCCTAACCCTAACACCAACCCTAAGCCTAACCCTAACCCTAACACCAACCCTAACCCTAATCCTAACCCTAACCCTAACCCTAACAACAACCCTAACCCTAACCCTAACCCTAACCCTAACACCAACCCTAACCCTAACCCTAACCCTAACCCTAACACCAACCCTAACCCTAATCCTAACCCTAACCCTAAAGCTAACATCAACCCTAACCCTAACCCTAACACCAACCCTAACCCTAACCCTAACCCTAATCCTATGCCTAACACGAACCCTAACCCTAAACCTAACCCTAACCCTAACACCAACCCTAACCCTAATCCTAATGCTAACCCTAACCCTAACCCTAACACTAACCCTAACCCTAACCCTAACCCTATACCTAACACCAACCCTAACCCTAACCCTAACCCTAACCCAAACACCAACCCTAACCCTAACCCTAACCCTAACCCTAACACCAACCCTAACCCTAATCCTAACCCTAACCCTAACCCTAACAACAACCCTAACCCTAACCCTAATTCTAACCCTAACACCAACCCTAACCCTAACCCTAACCCTAACCCTAACCCTATGCCTAACACGAACCCTAACCCTAACCCTAACCCTAACCCTAACACCAACCCTAACCCTAACCCTAACCCTAACCCTAAACGTAACACCAACCCTAACCCTAACCCTAACCCTAACCCTAACACCAACCCTAACCCTAACTTTAACCCTAACCCTAACCCTAACACCAACCCTAACCCTAACCCTAACCCTAACTCTAACCCTAACCCTAACCCTAACACCAACCCTAACCCTAACCCTAACCCTAAAACCAACCCTAACCCTAACCCTAACCCTAACCATAACTCCAACCCTAACACTAATTCTAACCCTAACCCTAACACAAACCCTAACCCTAATCCTAACCCTAACACTAAACCTAACATCAAACCTAACCCTAACCCTAACTCTAACCCTAACACCAACCCTAACCCTAACCCTAACCCTAACCCTAACCCTATGCCTAACACGAACCCTAACCCTAAACCTAACCCTAACCCTAACACCAACCCTAACCCTAATCCTAATCCTAACCCTAACCCTAACCCTAACACTAACCCTAACCCTAACCCTAATCCTAACACCAACCCTAACCCTAACACTAACCCTAACCCTAACCCTAACCCTAACACCAACCCTAACCCTAACCCTAACCCTAACACCAACCCTAACCCTAATCCTAACCCTAACCCTAACCCTAACCCTAAAACCAACCCTAACCGTAACCCTAACCCTAACCCTAACCCTAACCCTATGCCTAACACGAACCCTAACCCTAACCCTAACCCTAACCCTAACCCTAACACTAACACTAACCCTAACCCTAACCCTAAACGTAACACCAACCCTAACGCTAACCCAAACCCTAACTCTAACAGCAACCCTAACCCTAACCCTAACCCTAACCCTAACCCTATACCTAACACCAACCCTAACCCTAACCCTAACCCTAACACCAACCCTAACCCTAACCCTAACCCTAACCCTAACCCTAACCCTAACACCAACCCTAACCCTAACCCTAACCCTAACCTTAACACCAACTCTAACCCTAATTTTAACCCTAACCCTAACCCTAACACCAACCCTAACCAAAACCCTAACCCTAACCCTAACACCAACCCTAACCCTAACCCTAACCCTAAACCTAACCCTATGCCTAACACGAACCCTAAGTTTAACCCTAACCCTAAACCTAACCCTAACCCTAATATTAACCCTAACCCTAATCCTAATCCTAACCCTATCCCTAACACTAACACTAACCCTAACCCTAACCCTAACCCTAACCCTAACACCAACCCTAACCCTAACCCTAACCCTAACCCTAACCCTATACCTAACACCAACCCTAACCCTAACCCTAACCCTAACTCTAACCCTAACCCTAACCCTAACCCTAACCCTAACACCAACCCTAACCCTAACCCTAACCCTAACACCAACCCTAACCCTAATCCTAACCCTAACCCTAACCCTAACAACAACCCTAACCCTAACCCTAACCCTAACCCTAACCCTAACCCTAACACCAACCCTAACCCTAACCCTAACAATA
>NW_027669357.1:17500-22500 GCF_964194185.1 Rhinolophus hipposideros
TAACCCTAACCCTATACCTAACACGAACCCTAACCCTAACCCTAACCCTAACCCTAACACCAACCCTAACCCTAACCCTAACCCTAAACGTAACACCAACCCTAACCCTAACCCAAACCCTAACTCTAACAGCAACCCTAACCCTAACCCTAACCCTAACCCTAACCCTAACCCTATACCTAACACCAACCCTAACCCTAACCCTAACCCTAACACCAACCCTAACCCTAACCCTAACCCTAACCCTAACCCTAACACCAACCCTAACCCTAACCCTAACCCTAACCTTAACACCAACTCTAACCCTAATCCTAACCCTAACCCTAACCCTAACACCAACCCTAACCAAAACCCTAACCCTAACCCTAACACCAACCCTAACCCTAACCCTAAACCTAACCCTATGCCTAACACGAACCCTAACCCTAACCCTAACCCTAAACCTAACCCTAACCCTAACACCAACCCTAACCCTAATCCTAATCCTAACCCTAACCCTAACACTAACACTAACCCTAACCCTAACCCTAACCCTAACCCTAACACCAACCCTAACCCTAACCCTAACCCTAACCCTAACACCAACCTTAACCCTAACCCTAACAATAACAATAACCCTAACCCTAACTCTAATCCTAACCCTAACCCTAACCCTAACAACAACCCTAACCCTAACCCTAACCCTAACCCTAACACCAACCCTAACCCTAATCCTAACCCTAACCCTAACCCTAACAACAACCCTAACCCTAACCCTAACCCTTACCCTAACACCAACCCTAACCCTAACCCTAACACCAACACTAACCCTAACCCTAACCCTAACCCTAATCCTAACACCAACCCTAACCCTAACCCTAACCCTAACCCTAACCCTATACCTAACACCAACCCTAACCCTAACCCTAACCCTAACCCTAACACCAACCCTAACCCTAACCCTAACCCTATGCCTAACACAAACCCTAACCCTAACCCTAACCATAAACCTAACCCTAACCCTAACACCAACCCTAACCCTAATCCTAATCCTAACCCAAACCCTAACCCTAACACTAACCCTAACCCTAACCCTAACCCTAACCCTAACCCTAACACCAACCCTAACCCTAACCATAAACCTAACCCTAACCCAAACACCAACCCTAACCCTAACCCTAACCCTAACCCTAACACCAACCCTAACCCTAATCCTAACCCTAACCCTAACCCTAACAACAACCCTAACCCTTACCCTAACCCTAACCCTAACACCAACCCTAACCCTAACCCTAACCCTAACCCTAACCCTAACCCTAACCCTAAACGTAACACCAACCCTAACGCTAACCCAACCCTAACCCTAACCCTAACCCTAACTCTAACCCTAACACCAACCCTAACCCTAACCCTAACCCTAAAACCAACCCTAACCCTAACCCTAACCCTAACCCTAACCCTAACCCTAACCATAACACCAACCCTAACACTAATTCTAACCCTAACCCTAACACCAACCCTAACCCTAATCCTAACCCTAACCCTAAACCTAACATCAACCCTAACCCTAACCCTAACCCTAACCCTAACACCAACCCTAACCCTAACCTTAACCCTAACCCTAACCCTATGCCTAACACGAACCCTAACCCTAAACCTAACCCTAACCCTAACACCAACCCTAACCCTAATCCTAATCCTAATCCTAACCCTAACCCTAACACTAACCCTAACCCTAACCCTAACACCAACCCTAACCCTAACCCTAACCCTAACCCTAACCCTATACCTAACACCAACCCTAACCCTAACCCTAACCCTAACACCAACCCTAACCCTAACCCTAACCCTAACACCAACCCTAACCCTAATCCTAACCCTAACCCTAAACCTAACCCTAACACCAACCCTAACCGTAACCCTAACACTAACCCTAACCCTAACCCTAACACCAACCCTAACCCTAACCCTAACCCTAACCCTAACACCAACCCTAACACTAACCCTAACCCTAAACCCTAATCCTAACCCTAACCCTAACCCTAACCTTAACCCTAACCCTAACAAGGGCAAGGTTTACTGGTCAGCGACGGGCAAGTTCTAGGCCTCGGACTAGAAGGAGGCATGGGCGTTGGTCTAGGGCCCGAGCTAGGGCTAGTGAGAGCGGTAGGCGTAGCGCTGGGGTAGGCTTAGGGCAAGGGGTGGGTGTCGAGGTAAACCTCGAGTAGGCCTAGAGCCAGGAGTGGGAGCTGTGGCTAGTGGTAGGGTTGGGGATGAGCCTATGGGTAGGGGGAGCTGTAGGGCCAGGGTAGTGGTAGGAACAGAGGTAGTGCTAGGCGTAGGCCTAGGGCGAGGGGTAGTGCTCGGGGTAGGGTTAGTTGAAGGGCTAGTGGTTGGCAGAGGCCCACGGGCAGTGTTAGGGTTAGGGCTCATGTTAAGCCTAGGACTAGTGGTAGTGGTAGGGGTTGGCCGAGGGCTAGAGGTAAGTGTCACGAGAGGGCTCCTGGTAGTCCTAGGACTCCGAACGGATGTAGGGCTGGATTAGGGTGTGGCTAATGGTGGGTCCAGGGTGATTTCGTAGGACACGGGTAAGTGCTCTGGCTATTGGTAGGGCAAGGTGTACCGGTTGGCGACGGGCAAGTGCTAGGCTTCGGACTAGAGTGAGCACTGGGCGTTGGTCTAGGGCCCGAGGTAGGGCTAGTGGGAGCGGTAGGCGTAGCGCTGGTGTAGGCAAAGGGCAAGGGGTGGGTGTCCGGTAAACCTCGAAGTAGGCCTAGGACCAGGAGTGGGAGCTGTGGCTAGGGGTAGGGATGGGGGTGGGCCTATGGGTAGGGGGAGCTGTAGGGACTGGGGTAGGGGTAGGACCAGAGGTAGTGCAGGCGTAGGCCTAGGGCGAGGGGTAGTGCTCGGGGTAACCTAACCCTAACCCTAACCCTAACCCTAACCCTAACCCAACCCTAACCCTACCCTAACCCTAACCCTAAAAGTAACACCAACCCTAACCCTAACCCAAACCCTAACCCTAACACCTACCCTAACCCTAACCCTAACCCTAACCCTAACACCAACTCTAACCCTAACCCTAACCCTAACTCTAACCCTAACCCTAACCCTAACACCAACCCTAACCCTAACCCTAACCCTAACCCTAAAGCTAACATCAACCCTAACCCTAACCCTAACCCTAACTTTAACACCAACCCTAACCCTAACCCTAACCCTAACCCTATGCCTAACACGAACCCTAACCCTAAACCTAACCCTAACCCTAACTTTAACACCAACCCTAACCCTAACCCTAACCCTAACCCTAACCCTAATCCTAACCCTAACCCTAACCCTAACAACAACCCTAACCCTTACCCTAACCCTAACCCTAACACCAACCCTAATCCTAACCCTAAACCTAACCCTAACCCTAACCCTAACCCAAACACCAACTCTAACCCTAACCCTAACCCTAACCCTAACACCAACCCTAAACCTAATCCTAACCCTAACCCTAACCCTAACAACAACCCTAACCCTAACCCTAACCCTAACCCTAACACCAACCCTAACTTTAACCCTAAACCTAACCCTAACCCTATGCCTAACACGAACCCTAACCCTAACCCTAACCCTAACCCTAACACCAACCCTAACCCTAACCCTAACCCTAACCCTAAACGTAACACCAACCCTAACCCTAACCCAAACCCTAACCCTAACACAAACCCTAACCCTAACCCTAACCCTAACCCTAACACCAACCTAACCCTAACCCTAACCCTAACTCTAACCCTAACCCTAACCCTAACACCAACCCTAACCCTAACCCTAACCCTAAAACCAACTCTAACCCTAACCCTAACCCTAACCCTAACCATAACACCAACCCTAACCCTAATTCTAACCCTAACCCTAACACCAACCCTAACCCTAATCCTAACCCTAACCCTAAACCTAACATCAACCCTAACCCTAACCCTAACCCTAACCCTAACACCAACCCTAACCCTGAACCTAACCCTAACCCTAATCCTATGCCTAACACGAAGCCTAACCCTAAACCTAACCCTAACCCTAACACCAACCCTAACCCTAATCCTAATCCTAACCCTAACCCTAACCCTAACACTAACCCTAACCCTAACCCTAACACCAACCCTAACCCTAACCCTAACCCTAAACTTAACACCAACTCTAACCCTAATCCTAACCCTAACCCTAACCCTAACACCAACCCTAACCAAAACCCTAACCCTAACCCTAACACCAACCCTAACCCTAACCCTAACCCTAACCCTAACCCTATGCCTAACACAAACCCTAACCCTAAACCTAACCCTAAACCTAACCCTAACCCTAACACCAACCCTAACCCTAATCCTAATCCTAACCCTAACCCTACCCCTAACACTAACCCTAACCCTAACCCTAACCCTAACCCTAACACCAACCCTAACCCTAACCCTAACCCTAACCCTAACCCTATACCTAACACCAACCCTAACCCTAACCCTAACCCTAACACCAACCCTAACCCTAAACCTAACCCTAACACCAACCCTAACCCTAACCCTAACCCTAACCCTAACCCTATACCTAACACCAACCCACACCCTAACCCTAACCCTATGCCTAACACTAACCCTAACCCTAACCCTAACCCTAACACCAACCCTAACCCTAACCCTAACCCTAACCCTAACCCTATACCTAACAAAAACCCTAACCCTAACCCTAACCCTAACCCTAACACCAACCCTAACCCTAACACCAACCCTAACCCTAATCCTAAGCCTAACCCTAACCCTAACCCTAACCCTAACACCAACCCTAACCGTAACGCTAACCCTAACCCTAACCCTAACCCTATGCCTAACACGAACCCTAACCCTAACCCTAACCCTAACCCTAACACCAACCCTAACCCTAACCCTAACCCTAACCCTAAACGTAACACCAACCCTAACCCTAACCCAAACCCTAACTCTAACACCAACCCTAACCCTAACCCTAACCCTAACCCTAACCCT
>NW_027669357.1:32500-84489 GCF_964194185.1 Rhinolophus hipposideros
CTCTAACCCTAATCCTAACCCTAACCCTAACCCTAACACCAAACCTAACCAAAACCCTAACCCTAACCCTAACACCAACCCTAACCCTAACCCTAACCCTAACCCTAACCCTAACACCAACCCTAACCCTAACCCTAACCCTAACCTTAACACCAACTCTAACCCTAATCCTAACCCTAACCCTAACCCTAACACCAAACCTAACCAAAACCCTAACCCTAACCCTAACACCAACCCTAACCCTAACCCTAACCCTAACCCTAACCCTATACCTAACACCAACCCTAACCCTAACCCTAACCCTAACTCTAACCCTAACCCTAACCCTAACCCTAACCCTAACACCAACCCTAACCCTAACCCTAACCCTAACACCAACCCTAACCCTAATCCTAACC
This sequence comes from Rhinolophus hipposideros, assembly GCF_964194185.1. Lineage (NCBI taxonomy): Eukaryota > Metazoa > Chordata > Mammalia > Chiroptera > Rhinolophidae > Rhinolophus > Rhinolophus hipposideros. Next base: position 32,899 of record NW_027669357.1, read on the forward strand.
CTAACCCTCACCCTAACAACAACCCTAACCCTAACCCTAACCCTAACCCTAACACCAACCCTAACCCTAACCCTAACAATAACCCTAACCCTAACCCTACCTCTAATCCTAACCCTAACCCTAACCCTAACAACAACCCTAACCCTAACCCTAACCCTAACCCTAACACCAACCCTAACCCTAATCCTAACCCTAACCCTAACCCTAACAACAACCCTAAACCTAACCCTAACCCTAACGCTAACACCAACCCTAAACCTAACCCTAACACCAACACTAACCCAAACCCTAACCCTAACCCTAACAACAACCCTAACCCTAACCCTAACCCTAACCCTAACACCAACCCTAACCCTAACCCTAACAATAACCCTAACCCTAACCCTAACTCTAATCCTAACCCTAACCCTAACCCTAACAACAACCCTAACCCTAAACCTAACCCTAACCCTAACACCAACCCTAACCCTAATCCTAACCCTAACCCTAACCCTAACAACAACCCTAACCCTAACCCTAACCCTAACCCTAACACCAACCCTAACCCTAAACCTAACACCAACACTAACCCTAACCCTAACCCTAACCCTAATCCTAACACCAACCCTAACCCTAACCCTAACCCTAACCCTAACCCTATCCCTAACACCAACCCTAACCCTAACCCTAACCCTAACCCTAACACCAACCCTAACCCTAACCCTAACCCTATGCCTAACACAAACCCTAACCCTAACCCTAACCCTAAACCTAACCCTAACCCTAACACCAACCCTAACCCTAATCCTAATCCTAACCCAAACCCTAACCCTAACACTAACCCTAACCCTAACCGTAACCCTAACCCTAACCCTAACACCAACCCTAACCCTAACCCTAAACCTAACCCTAACCCAAACACCAACCCTAACCCTAACCCTAACCCTAACCCTAACACCAACCCTAACCCTAATCCTAACCCTAACCCTAACCCTAACAACAACCCTAACCCTTACCCTAACCCTAACCCTAACACCAACCCTAACCCTAACCCTAACCCTAACCCTAACCCTAACCCTAACCCTAACCCTAACCCTAAACGTAACACCAACCCTAACGCTAACCCAACCCTAACCCTAACCCTAACCCTAACTCTAACCCTAACACCAACCCTAACCCTAACCCTAACCCTAAAACCAACCCTAACCCTAACCCTAACCCTAACCCTAACCCTAACCATAACACCAACCCTAACACTAATTCTAACCCTAACCCTAACACCAACCCTAACCCTAATCCTAACCCTAACCCTAAACCTAACATCAACCCTAACCCTAACCCTAACCCTAACCCTAACACCAACCCTAACCCTAACCCTAACCCTAACCCTAACCCTATGCCTAACACGAACCCTAACCCTAAACCTAACCCTAACCCTAACACCAACCCTAACCCTAATCCTAATCCTAATCCTAACCCTAACCCTAACACTAACCCTAACCCTAACCCTAACACCAACCCTAACCCTAACCCTAACCCTAACCCTAACCCTATACCTAACACCAACCCTATCCCTAACCCTAACCCTAACACCAACCCTAACCCTAACCCTAACCCTAACACCAACCCTAACCCTAATCCTAACCCTAACCCTAAACCTAACCCTAACACCAACCCTAACTGTAACCCTAACACTAACCCTAACCCTAACCCTAACACCAACCCTAACCCTAACCCTAACCCTAACCCTAACACCAACCCTAACACTAACCCTAACCCTAAACCCTAATCCTAACCCTAACCCTAACCCTAACCTTAACCCTAACCCTAACAAGGGCAAGGTTTACTGGTCAGCGACGGGCAAGTTCTAGGCCTCGGACTAGAAGGAGTCATGGGCGTTGGTCTAGGGCCCGAGCTAGGGCTAGTGAGAGCGGTAGGCGTAGCGCTGGGGTAGGCTTAGGGCAAGGGGTGGGTGTCGAGGTAAACCTCGAGTAGGCCTAGAGCCAGGAGTGGGAGCTGTGGCTAGTGGTAGGGTTGGGGGTGGGCCTATGGGTAGGGGGAGCTGTAGGGCCAGGGTAGTGGTAGGAACAGAGGTAGTGCTAGGCGTAGGCCTAGGGCGAGGGGTAGTGCTCGGGGTAGGGTTAGTTGAAGGGCTAGTGGTTGGCAGAGGCCCACGGGCAGTGTTAGGGTTAGGGCTCATGTTAAGCCTAGGACTAGTGGTAGTGGTAGGGGTTGGCCGAGGGCTAGAGGTAAGTGTCACGAGAGGGCTCCTGGTAGTCCTAGGACTCCGAACGGATGTAGGGCTGGATTAGGGTGTGGCTAATGGTGGGTCCAGGGTGATTTCCTAGGACACGGGTTAGTGCTCTGGCTATTGGTAGGGCAAGGTGCACCGGTTGGCGACGGGCAAGTGCTAGGCTTCGGACTAGAGTGAGCACTGGGCGTTGGTCTAGGGCCCGAGGTAGGGCTAGTGGGAGCGGTAGGCGTAGCGCTGGGGTAGGCAAAGGGCAAGGGGTGGGTGTCCGGTAAACCTCGAAGTAGGCCTAGGACCAGGAGTGGGAGCTGTGGCTAGGGGTAGGGATGGGGGTGGGCCTATGGGTAGGGGGAGCTGTAGGGACTGGGGTAGGGGTAGGACCAGAGGTAGTGCAGGCGTAGGCCTAGGGCGAGGGGTAGTGCTCGGGGTAACCTAACCCTAACCCTAACCCTAACCCTAACCCTAACCCAACCCTAACCCTACCCTAACCCTAACCCTAAAAGTAACACCAACCCTAACCCTAACCCAAACCCTAACCCTAACACCTACCCTAACCCTAACCCTAACCCTAACCCTAACACCAACCCTAACCCTAACCCTAAACCTAACTCTAACCCTAACCCTAACCCTAACACCAACCCTAACCCTAACCCTAACCCTAACCCTAAAGCTAACATCAACCCTAACCCTAACCCTAACCCTAACTTTAACACCAACCCTAACCCTAACCCTAACCCTAACCCTATGCCTAACACGAACCCTAACCCTAAACCTAACCCTAACCCTAACTTTAACACCAACCCTAACCCTAACCCTAACCCTAACCCTAACCCTAATCCTAACCCTAACCCTAACCCTAACAACAACCCTAACCCTTACCCTAACCCTAACCCTAACACCAACCCTAACCCTAACCCTAAACCTAACCCTAACCCTAACCCTAACCCAAACACCAACCCTATCCCTAACCCTAACCCTAACCCTAACACCAACCCTAAACCTAATCCTAACCCTAACCCTAACCCTAACAACAACCCTAACCCTAACCCTAACCCTAACCCTAACACCAACCCTAATTTTAACCCTAAACCTAACCCTAACCCTATGCCTAACACGAACCCTAACCCTAACCCTAACCCTAACCCTAACACCAACCCTAACCCTAACCCTAACCCTAACCCTAAACGTAACACCAACCCTAACCCTAACCCAAACCCTAACCCTAACAACAAACCCTAACCCTAACCCTAACCCTAACCCTAACACCAACCTAACCCTAACCCTAACCCTAACTCTAACCCTAACCCTAACACCAACCCTAACCCTAACCCTAACCCTAAAACCAACCCTAACCCTAACCCTAACCCTAACCCTAACCCTAACCCTAACCATAACACCAACCCTAACCCTAATTCTAACCCTAACCCTAACACCAACCCTAACCCTAATCCTAACCCTAACCCTAAACCTAACATCAACCCTAACCCTAACCCTAACCCTAACCCTAACACCAACCCTAACCCTGAACCTAACCCTAACCCTAATCCTATGCCTAACACGAAGCCTAACCCTAAACCTAACCCTAACCCTAACACCAACCCTAACCCTAATCCTAATCCTAACCCTAACCCTAACCCTAACACCAACCCTAACCCTAACCCTAACACCAACCCTAACCCTAACCCTAACCCTAAACTTAACACCAACTCTAACCCTAATCCTAACCCTAACCCTAACCCTAACACCAACCCTAACCAAAACCCTAACCCTAACCCTAACACCAACCCTAACCCTAACCCTAACCCTAACCCTAACCCTATGCCTAACACAAAACCTAACCCTAAACCTAACCCTAAACCTAACCCTAACCCTAACACCAACCCTAACCCTAATCCTAATCCTAACCCTAACCCTAACCCTAACACTAACCCTAAACCTAACCCTAACCCTAACCCTAACACCAACCCTAACCCTAACCATAACCCTAACCCTAACCCTATACCTAACACCAACCCTAACCCTAACCCTAACCCTAACACCAACCCTAACCCTAAACCTAACCCTAACACCAACCCTAACCCTAACCCTAACCCTAACCCTAACCCTATACCTAACACCAACCCACACCCTAATCCTAACCCTATGCCTAACACTAACCCTAACCCTAACCCTAACCCTAACACCAACCCTAACCCTAACCCTAACCCTAACCCTAACCCTATACCTAACAAAAACCCTAACCCTAACCCTAACCCTAACCCTAACACCAACCCTAACCCTAACACCAACCCTAACCCTAATCCTAACCCTAACCCTAACCCTAACCCTAACCCTTACACCAACCCTAACCGTAACCCTAACCCTAACCCTAACCCTAACCCTATGCCTAACACGAACCCTAACCCTAACCCTAACCCTAACCCTAACACCAACCCTAACCCTAACCCTAACCCTAACCCTAACCCTAAACGTAACACCAACCCTAACCCTAACCCAAACCCTAACTCTAACACCAACCCTAACCCTAACCCTAACCCTAACCCTAACCCTATACCTAACACCAACCCTAACCCTAACCCTAACCCTAACACCAACCCTAACCCTAACCCTAACCCTAACCCTAACACTAACCCTAACCCTAACCCTAACACCAACCCTAACCCTAACCCTAACCCTAACCTTAACACCAACTCTAACCCTAATCCTAACCCTAACCCTAACCCTAACACCAACCCTAACCAAAACCCTAACCCTAACCCTAACACCAACCCTAACCCTAACCCTAACCCTAACCCTAACCCTAACCCTAACACCAACCCTAACCCTAACCCTAAACCTAACCCTAACCCTAACCCTAACCCAAACACCAACCCTAACCCTAACCCTAACCCTAACCCTAACAGCAACCCTAACCCTAATCCTAACCCTAACCCTAACCCTAACAACAACCCTAACCCTAAACCTAACCCTAACCCTAACACCAACCCTAACTTTAACCCTAAACCTAACCCTAACCCTATGCCTAACACGAACCCTAACCCTAACCCTAACCCTAACCCTAACACCAACCCTAACCCTAACCCTAACCCTAACCCTAAACGTAACACCAACCCTAACCCTAACCCAAACCCTAACCCTAACACAAACCCTAACCCTAACCCTAACCCTAACCCTAACACCAACCCTAACCCTAACCCTAACCCTAACTGTAACCCTAACCCTAACCCTAACACCAACCCTAACCCTAACCCTAACCCTAAAACCAACCCTAACCCTAACCCTAACCCTAACCCTAACCATAACACCAACCCTAACCCTAATTCTAACCCTAACCCTAACACCAACCCTAACCCTAATCCTAACCCTAACCCTATACCTAACATCAACCGTAACCCTAACCCTAACCCTAACACCAACCCTAACCCTAACCCTAACCCTAACCCTAACCCTATGCCTAACATGAAGCCTAACCCTAAACCTAACCCTAACCCTAACACCAACCCTAACCCTAATCCTAATCCTAACACTAACCCTAACCCTAACACTAACCCTAACCCTAAACCTAACACCAACCCTAACCCTAACCCTAACCCTAAACTTAACACCAACTCTAACCCTAATCCTAACCCTAACCCTAACCCTAACACCAACCCTAACCAAAACCCTAACCCTAACCCTAACACCAACCCTAACCCTAACCCTAACCCTAACCCTATGCCTAACACAAACCCTAACCCTAAACCTAACCCTAAACCTAACCCTAACCGTAACCCTAACACCAACCCTAACCGTTACCCTAACCCTAACCCTAACCCTAACCCTATGCCTAACACGAACCCTAACCCTAACCCTAACCCTAACCCTAACACCAACCCTAACCCTAACCCTAACCCTAACCCTAAACGTAACACCAACCCTAACCCAAACCCTAACCCTAACACCTACCCTAACCCTAACCCTAACCCTAACCCTAACACCAACCCTAACCCTAACCCTAACCCTAACTCTAACCCTAACCCTAACCCTAACACCAACCCTAACCCTAACCCTAACCCTAACCCTAACACCAACCCTAACCCTAACCCTAAACCTAACCCTAACCCTAACCCTAACCCTAACCCTAACACCAACCCTAACCCTAACCCTAACCCTAACCCTAACCCTAACCCTAACACCAACCGTAACCGTAATCCTAACCCTAACCCTAAAGCTAACATCAACCCTAACCCTAACCCTAACCCTAACTTTAACACCAACCCTAACCCTAACCCTAACCCTAACCCTAACCCTATGCCTAACACGAACCCTAACCCTAAAACTAACCCTAACCCTAACACCAACCCTAACCCTAATCCTAATCCTAACCCTAACCCTAACCCTAACACTAACCCTAACCCTAACCCTAACCCTATACCTAACACCAACCCTAACCCTAACCCTAACCCTAACCCTAACCCTAACCCTAACACCAACCCTAACCCTAACCCTAAACCTAACCCTAACCCTAACCCTAACCCAAACACCAACCCTAACCCTAACCCTAACCCTAACCCTAACACCAAACCTAACCCTAATCCTAACCCTAACCCTAACCCTAACAACAACCCTAACCCTAACCCTAACCCTAACCCTAACCCTAACACCAACCCTAACTTTAGCCCTAACCCTAACCCTAACCCTATGCCTAACACTAACCCTAACCCTAACCCTAACCCTAACACCAACCCTAACCCTAACCCTAACCCTATACCTAACACCAACCCTAACCCTAACCCTAACCCTAACACCAACCCTAACCCTAACACCAACCCTAACCCTAATCCTAACCCTAACCCTAACCCTAACCCTAACACCAACCCTAACCGTAACCCTAACCCTAACCCAACCCTAACCCTATGCCTAACACGAACCCTAACCCTAACCCTAACCCTAACCCTAACACCAACCCTAACCCTAACCCTAACCCTAAACGTAACACCAACCCTAACCCTAACCCAAACCCTAACTCTAACACCAACCCTAACCCTAACCCTAACCCTAACCCTAACCCTATACCTAACACCAACCCTAACCCTAACCCTAACCCTAACACCAACCCTAACCCTAACCCTAACCCTAACCCTAAACCTAACCCTAACACCAACCCTAACCCTAACCCTAACCTTAACACCAACTCTAACCCTAATCCTAACCCTAACCCTAACCCTAACACCAACCCTAACCAAAACCCTAACCCTAACCCTAACACCAACCCTAACCCTAACCCTAACCCTAACCCTAACCCTATGCCTAACACAAACCCTAACCCTAACCCTAACCCTAAACCTAACCCTAACCCTAACAACAACCCTAACCCTAATCCTAATCCTAACCCTAACCCTAACCCTAACACTAACCCTAACCCTAAACCTAACCCTAACCCTAACACCAACCCTAACCCTAACCCTAACCCTAACCCTAACCCTAACCCTATACCTAACACCAACCCTAACCCTAACCCTAACCCTAACCCTAAACCTAACCCTAACCCTAACACCAACCCTAACCCTAATCCTAATCCTAACCCTAACCCTAACCCTAACACTAACCCTAACCCTAACCCTAACACCAACCCTAACCCTAACCCTAACCCTAACCCTAACCCAAACAACAACCCTAACCCTAACCCTAACCCTAACCCTAACACCAACCCTAACACTAATCCTAACCCTAACCCTAACACTAACAACAACCCTAACCCTAACCCTTACCCTAACCCTAACACCAACCCTAACCCTAACCCTATGCCTAACACGAACCCTAACCCTAACCCTAATTCTAACCCTAACACCAACCCTAACCCTAACCCTAACCCTAACCCTAAACGTAACACCAACCCTAACCCTAACCCAAACCCTAACCCTAACACCAACCCTAACCCTAACCCTAACCCTAACCCTAACACCAACCCTAACCCTAACCCTAACCCTAACTCTTACCCTAACTCTAACCCTAACACCAACCCTAACCCTAACCCTAAACCTAACCCTAACCCTAACCCTAACCCAAACACCAACCCTAACCCTAACCCTAACCCTAACCCTAACAGCAACCCTAACCCTAATCCTAACCCTAACCCTAACCCTAACAACAACCCTAACCCTAAACCTAACCCTAACCCTAACACCAACCCTAACTTTAACCCTAAACCTAACCCTAACCCTATGCCTAACACGAACCCTAACCCTAACCCTAACCCTAACCCTAACACCAACCCTAACCCTAACCCTAACCCTAACCCTAAACGTAACACCAACCCTAACCCTAACCCAAACCCTAACCCTAACACAAACCCTAACCCTAACCCTAACCCTAACCCTAACACCAACCCTAACCCTAACCCTAACCCTAACTGTAACCCTAACCCTAACCCTAACACCAACCCTAACCCTAATCCTAACCCTAAAACCAACCCTAACCCTAACCCTAACCCTAACCCTAACCATAACACCAACCCTAACCCTAATTCTAACCCTAACCCTAACACCAACCCTAACCCTAATCCTAACCCTAACCCTAAACCTAACATCAACCCTAACCCTAACCCTAACCCTAACACCAACCCTAACCCTAACCCTAACCCTAACCCTAACCCTATGCCTAACACGAAGCCTAACCCTAAACCTAACCCTAACCCTAACACCAACCCTAACCCTAATCCTAATCCTAACACTAACCCTAACCCTAACACTAACCCTAACCCTAAACCTAACACCAACCCTAACCCTAACCCTAACCCTAAACTTAACACCAACCCTAACCAAAACCCTAACCCTAACCCTAACACCAACCCTAACCCTAACCCTAACCCTAACCCTATGCCTAACACAAACCCTAACCCTAAACCTAACCCTAAACCTAACCCTAACCGTAACCCTAACACCAACCCTAACCGTAACCCTAACCCTAACCCTAACCCTAACCCTATGCCTAACACGAACCCTAACCCTAACCCTAACCCTAACCCTAACACCAACCCTAACCCTAACCCTAACCCTAACCCTAAACGTAACACCAACCCTAACCCAAACCCTAACCCTAACACCTACCCTAACCCTAACCCTAACCCTAACCCTAACACCAACCCTAACCCTAACCCTAACCCTAACTCTAACCCTAACCCTAACCCTAACACCAACCCTAACCCTAACCCTAACCCTAACCCTAACACCAACCCTAACCCTAACCCTAAACCTAACCCTAACCCTAACCCTAACCCTAACCCTAACACCAACCCTAACCCTAACCCTAACCCTAACCCTAACCCTAACACTAACACCAACCGTAACCCTAATCCTAACCCTAACCCTAAAGCTAACATCAACCCTAACCCTAACCCTAACCCTAACTTTAACACCAACCCTAACCCTAACCCTAACCCTAACCCTAACCCTATGCCTAACACGAACCCTAACCCTAAAACTAACCCTAACCCTAACACCAACCCTAACCCTAATCCTAATCCTAACCCTAACCCTAACCCTAACACTAACCCTAACCCTAACCCTAACCCTATACCTAACACCAACCCTAACCCTAACCCTAACCCTAACCCTAACCCTAACCCTAACACCAACCCTAACCCTAACCCTAAACCTAACCCTAACCCTAACCCTAACCCAAACACCAACCCTAACCCTAACCCTAACCCTAACCCTAACACCAAACCTAACCCTAATCCTAACCCTAACCCTAACCCTAACAACAACCCTAACCCTAACCCTAACCCTAACCCTAACACCAACCCTAACTTTAGCCCTAACCCTAACCCTAACCCTATGCCTAACACTAACCCTAACCCTAACCCTAACCCTAACACCAACCCTAACCCTAACCCTAACCCTATACCTAACACCAACCCTAACCCTAACCCTAACCCTAACACCAACCCTAACCCTAACACCAACCCTAACCCTAATCCTAACCCTAACCCTAACCCTAACCCTAACACCAACCCTAACCGTAACCCTAACCCTAACCCAACCCTAACCCTATGCCTAACACGAACCCTAACCCTAACCCTAACCCTAACCCTAACACCAACCCTAACCCTAACCCTAACCCTAAACGTAACACCAACCCTAACCCTAACCCAAACCCTAACTCTAACACCAACCCTAACCCTAACCCTAACCCTAACCCTAACCCTATACCTAACACCAACCCTAACCCTAACCCTAACCCTAACACCAACCCTAACCCTAACCCTAACCCTAACCCTAAACCTAACCCTAACACCAACCCTAACCCTAACCCTAACCTTAACACCAACTCTAACCCTAATCCTAACCCTAACCCTAACCCTAACACCAACCCTAACCAAAACCCTAACCCTAACCCTAACACCAACCCTAACCCTAACCCTAACCCTACCCTAACCCTATGCCTAACACAAACCCTAACCCTAACCCTAACCCTAAACCTAACCCTAACCCTAACAACAACCCTAACCCTAATCCTAATCCTAACCCTAACCCTAACCCTAACACTAACCCTAACCCTAAACCTAACCCTAACCCTGACACCAACCCTAACCCTAACCCTAACCCTAACCCTAACCCTATACCTAACACCAACCCTAACCCTAACCCTAACCCTAACCCTAAACCTAACCCTAACCCTAACACCAACCCTAACCCTAATCCTAATCCTAACCCTAACCCTAACCCTAACACTAACCCTAACCCTAACCCTAACACCAACCCTAACCCTAACCCTAACCCTAACCCTAACCCAAACACCAACCCTAACCCTAACCCTAACCCTAACCCTAACACCAACCCTAACACTAATCCTAACCCTAACCCTAACACTAACAACAACCCTAACCCTAACCCTTACCCTAACCCTAACACCAACCCTAACCCTAACCCTATGCCTAACACGAACCCTAACCCTAACCCTAATTCTAACCCTAACACCAACCCTAACCCTAACCCTAACCCTAACCCTAACCCTAAACGTAACACCAACCCTAACCCTAACCCAAACCCTAACCCTAACACCAACCCTAACCCTAACCCTAACCCTAACCCTAACACCAACCCTAACCCTAACCCTAACCCTAACTCTTACCCTAACTCTAACCCTAACACCAACCCTAACCCTAACCCTAACCCTAAAACCAACCGTAACCCTAACCCTAACCCTAACCCTAACCCTAACCCTAACCATAACACAAACCCTAACCCTAATTCTAACCCTAACCGTAACACCAACCCTAACCCTAATCCTAACCCTAACCCTAAACCTAACATCAACCCTAACCCTAACCCTAACCCTAACACCAACCCTAACTCTAACCCTAACCCTATGCCTAACACGAACCCTAACCCTAAACCTAACCCTAACCCTAACACCAACCCTAACCCTAATCCTAATCCTAACCCTAACCCTAACCCTAACACTAACCCTAACCCTAACCCTAACACCAACCCTAACCCTAACCCTAACCCTAACCCTAACCCTATACCTAACACCAACCCTAACCCTAACCCTAACACCAACCCTAACCCTAACCCTAACCCTAACCCTAACACCAACCCTAACCCTAACCCTAAACCCTAATCCTAACCCTAACCCTAACCCTAACCTTAACCCTAACCCTAACAAGGGCAAGGTTTACTGGTCAGCGACGGGCAAGTTCTAGGCCTCGGAATAGAAGGAGGCATGGGCGTTGGTCTAGGGCCCGAGCTAGGGCTAGTGAGAGCGGTAGGCGTAGCGCTGGGGTAGGCTTAGGGCAAGGGGTGAGTGTCGAGGTAAACCTCGAGTAGGCCTAGAGCCAGGAGTGGGAGCTGTGGCTAGTGGTAGGGTTGGGGGTGGGCTTATGGGTAGGGGGAGCTGTAGGGCCAGGGTAGTGGTAGGAACAGAGGTAGTGCTAGGCGTAGGCCTAGGGCGAGGGGTAGTGCTCGGGGTAGGGTTAGTTGAAGGGCTAGTGGTTGGCAGAGGCCCACGGGCAGTGTTAGGGTTAGGGCTCATGTTATGCCTAGGACTAGTGGTAGTGGTAAGGGTTGGCCGAGGACTAGGGGTAGGTGTCACGAAATGGCTCCGGGTAGTCCTAGGACTCCGAACGGATGTAGTGCTGGATTAGGGTGTGGCTAATGGTGGGTCCAGGGTGATTTCGTAGGACACGGGTTAGTGCTCTGGCTATTGGTAGGGCAAGGTGTACCGGTTGGCGACGGGCAAGTGCTAGGCTTCGGACTAGAGTGAGCACTGGGCATTGGTCTAGGGCCCGAGGTAGGGCTAGTGGGAGCGGTAGGCGTAGCGCTGGGGTAGGCAAAGGGCAAGGGGTGGGTGTCGGGGTAAACCTCGAAGTAGGCCTAGGACCAGGAGTGGGAGCTGTGGCTAGGGGTAGGGATGGGGGTGGGCCTATGGGTAGGGGGAGCTGTAGGGACTTGGGTAGGCGTAGGACCAGAGGTAGTGCTAGGCGTAGGCCTAGGGCGAGGGGTAGTGCTCGGGGTAACCTAACCCTAACCCTAACCCTAACACTAACCCTAACCCTAACCCTAACTCTAACACCAACCCTAACCCTAACCCTAACCCTAACACCAACCCTAACCCTAACCCTAACCCTAACCCTAACCCTAACACCAACCCTAACCCTAACCCTAACCCTAACACCAACCCTAACCCTAACCCTAACCCTAACCCTAACCCTAACACCAACCCTAACCCTAACCCTAACCCTAACCTTAACACCAACTCTAACCCTAATCCTAACCCTAACCCTAACCCTAACACCAACCCTAACCAAAACCCTAACCCTAACCCTAACACCAACCCTAACCCTAACCCTAACCCTAACCCTAAACCTAACACCAACCCTAACCCTAACCCTAACCCTAACCCTAACCCAAACACCAACCCTAACCCTAACCCTAACCCTAACACCAACCCTAACCCTAATCCTAACCCTAACCCTAACCCTAACAACAACCCTAACCCTTACCCTAACCCTAACCCTAACACCAACCCTAACCCTAACCCTAACCCTACCCCTAACCCTAACCCTAACCCTAAACCTAACCCTAAACGTAACACCAACCCTAACGCTAACCCAACCCTAACCCTAACCCTAACCCTAACTCTAACCCTAACACCAACCCTAACCCTAACCCTAACCCTAAAACCAACCCTAACCCTAACCCTAACCCTAACCCTAACCCTAACCATAACACCAACCCTAACACTAATTCTAACCCTAACCCTAACACCAACCCTAACCCTAATCCTAACCCTAACCCTAAACCTAACATCAACCCTAACCCTAACCCTAACCCTAACCCTAACACCAACCCTAACCCTAACCCTAACCCTAACCCTAACCCTATGCCTAACACGAACCCTAACCCTAAACCTAACCCTAACCCTAACACCAACCCTAACCCTAATCCTAATCCTAATCCTAACCCTAACCCTAACACTAACCCTAACCCTAACCCTAACACCAACCCTAACCCTAACCCTAACCCTAACCCTAACCCTAACCCTATACCTAACACCAACCCTAACCCTAATTCTAACCCTAACACCAACCCTAACCCTAACCCTAACCCTAACACCAACCCTAACCCTAATCCTAACCCTAACCCTAAACCTAACCCTAACACCAACCCTAACCGTAACCCTAACACTAACCCTAACCCTAACCCTAACACCAACCCTAACCCTAATCCTAACCCTAACCCTAACACCAACCCTAACACTAACCCTAACCCTAAACCCTAATCCTAACCCTAACCCTAACCCTAACCTTAACCCTAACCCTAACAAGGGCAAGGTTTACTGGTCAGCGACGGGCAAGTTCTAGGCCTCGGACTAGAAGGAGGCATGGGCGTTGGTCTAGGGCCCGAGCTAGGGCTAGTGAGAGCGGTAGGCGTAGCGCTGGGGTAGGCTTAGGGCAAGGGGTGGGTGTCGAGGTAAACCTCGAGTAGGCCTAGAGCCAGGAGTGGGAGCTGTGGCTAGTGGTAGGGTTGGGGGTGGGCCTATGGGTAGGGGGAGCTGTTGGGCCAGGGTAGTGGTAGGAACAGAGGTAGTTCTAGGCGTAGGCCTAGGGCGAGGGGTAGTGCTCGGGGTAGGGTTAGGTGAAGGGCTAGTGGTTGGCAGAGGCCCACGGGCAGTGTTAGGGTTAGGGCTCATGTTAAGCCTAGGACTAGTGGTAGTGGTAGGGGTTGGCCGAGGGCTAGAGGTAAGTGTCACGAGAGGGCTCCTGGTAGTCCTAGGACTCCGAACGGATGTAGGGCTGGATTAGGGTGTGGCTAATGGTGGGTCCAGGGTGATTTCGTAGGACACGGGTTAGTGCTCTGGCTATTGGTAGGGCAAGGTGTACCGGTTGGCGACGGGCAAGTGCTAGGCTTCGGACTAGAGTGAGCACTGGGCGTTGGTCTAGGGCCCGAGGTAGGGCTAGTGGGAGCGGTAGGCGTAGCGCTGGGGTAGGCAAAGGGCAAGGGGTGGGTGTCCGGTAAACCTCGAAGTAGGCCTAGGACCAGGAGTGGGAGCTGTGGCTAGGGGTAGGGATGGGGGTGGGCCTATGGGTAGGGGGAGCTGTAGGGACTGGGGTAGGGGTAGGACCAGAGGTAGTGCTAGGCGTAGGCCTAGGGCGAGGGGTAGTGCTCGGGGTAACCTAACCCTAACCCTAACCCTAACTCTAACACCAACCCTAACCCTAACCCTAACTCTAACACCAACCCTAACCCTAACCCTAACCCTAACACCAACCCTAACCCTAACCCTAACCCTAACCCTAACCCTAACCCTATGCCTAACACGAACCCTAACCCTAACCCTAACCCTAACCCTAACACCAACCCTAACCCTACCCTAACCCTAACCCTAAAAGTAACACCAACCCTAACCCTAACCCAAACCCTAACCCTAACACCTACCCTAACCCTAACCCTAACCCTAACCCTAACACCAACCCTAACCCTAACCCTAACCCTAACCCTAACCCTAACACCAACCCTAACCCTAACCCAAACCCTAACCCTAACACCTACCCTAACCCTAACCCTAACCCTAACCCTAACACCAACCCTAACCCTAACCCTAACCCTAACCCTAACACCAACCCTAACCCTAACCCTAACCCTAACCCTAAACGTAACACCAACCCTAACCCTAACCCAAACCCTAACCCTAACACCAACCCTAACTCTAACCCTAACCCTATGCCTAACACGAACCCTAACCCTAAACCTAACCCTAACCCTAACACCAACCCTAACCCTAATCCTAATCCTAACCCTAACCCTAACCCTAACACTAACCCTAACCCTAACCCTAACACCAACCCTAACCCTAACCCTAACCCTAACCCTAACCCTATACCTAACACCAACCCTAACCCTAACCCTAACCCTAACCCTAACACCAACCCTAACCCTAACCCTAACCCTAACCCTAACACCAACCCTAACCCTAACCCTAAACCCTAATCCTAACCCTAACCCTAACCCTAACCTTAACCCTAACCCTAACAAGGGCAAGGTTTACTGGTCAGCGACGGGCAAGTTCTAGGCCTCGGAATAGAAGGAGGCATGGGCGTTGGTCTAGGGCCCGAGCTAGGGCTAGTGAGAGCGGTAGGCGTAGCGCTGGGGTAGGCTTAGGGCAAGGGGTGAGTGTCGAGGTAAACCTCGAGTAGGCCTAGAGCCAGGAGTGGGAGCTGTGGCTAGTGGTAGGGTTGGGGGTGGGCTTATGGGTAGGGGGAGCTGTAGGGCCAGGGTAGTGGTAGGAACAGAGGTAGTGCTAGGCGTAGGCCTAGGGCGAGGGGTAGTGCTCGGGGTAGGGTTAGTTGAAGGGCTAGTGGTTGGCAGAGGCCCACGGGCAGTGTTAGGGTTAGGGCTCATGTTATGCCTAGGACTAGTGGTAGTGGTAAGGGTTGGCCGAGGACTAGGGGTAGGTGTCACGAAATGGCTCCGGGTAGTCCTAGGACTCCGAACGGATGTAGTGCTGGATTAGGGTGTGGCTAATGGTGGGTCCAGGGTGATTTCGTAGGACACGGGTTAGTGCTCTGGCTATTGGTAGGGCAAGGTGTACCGGTTGGCGACGGGCAAGTGCTAGGCTTCGGACTAGAGTGAGCACTGGGCATTGGTCTAGGGCCCGAGGTAGGGCTAGTGGGAGCGGTAGGCGTAGCGCTGGGGTAGGCAAAGGGCAAGGGGTGGGTGTCGGGGTAAACCTCGAAGTAGGCCTAGGACCAGGAGTGGGAGCTGTGGCTAGGGGTAGGGATGGGGGTGGGCCTATGGGTAGGGGGAGCTGTAGGGACTTGGGTAGGCGTAGGACCAGAGGTAGTGCTAGGCGTAGGCCTAGGGCGAGGGGTAGTGCTCGGGGTAACCTAACCCTAACCCTAACCCTAACACTAACCCTAACCCTAACCCTAACTCTAACACCAACCCTAACCCTAACCCTAACCCTAACACCAACCCTAACCCTAACCCTAACCCTAACCCTAACCCTAACACCAACCCTAACCCTAACCCTAACCCTAACACCAACCCTAACCCTAACCCTAACCCTAACCCTAACCCTAACACCAACCCTAACCCTAACCCTAACCCTAACCTTAACACCAACTCTAACCCTAATCCTAACCCTAACCCTAACCCTAACACCAACCCTAACCAAAACCCTAACCCTAACCCTAACACCAACCCTAACCCTAACCCTAACCCTAACCCTAAACCTAACACCAACCCTAACCCTAACCCTAACCCTAACCCTAACCCAAACACCAACCCTAACCCTAACCCTAACCCTAACACCAACCCTAACCCTAATCCTAACCCTAACCCTAACCCTAACAACAACCCTAACCCTTACCCTAACCCTAACCCTAACACCAACCCTAACCCTAACCCTAACCCTACCCCTAACCCTAACCCTAACCCTAAACCTAACCCTAAACGTAACACCAACCCTAACGCTAACCCAACCCTAACCCTAACCCTAACCCTAACTCTAACCCTAACACCAACCCTAACCCTAACCCTAACCCTAAAACCAACCCTAACCCTAACCCTAACCCTAACCCTAACCCTAACCATAACACCAACCCTAACACTAATTCTAACCCTAACCCTAACACCAACCCTAACCCTAATCCTAACCCTAACCCTAAACCTAACATCAACCCTAACCCTAACCCTAACCCTAACCCTAACACCAACCCTAACCCTAACCCTAACCCTAACCCTAACCCTATGCCTAACACGAACCCTAACCCTAAACCTAACCCTAACCCTAACACCAACCCTAACCCTAATCCTAATCCTAATCCTAACCCTAACCCTAACACTAACCCTAACCCTAACCCTAACACCAACCCTAACCCTAACCCTAACCCTAACCCTAACCCTAACCCTATACCTAACACCAACCCTAACCCTAATTCTAACCCTAACACCAACCCTAACCCTAACCCTAACCCTAACACCAACCCTAACCCTAATCCTAACCCTAACCCTAAACCTAACCCTAACACCAACCCTAACCGTAACCCTAACAC
Source organism: Rhinolophus hipposideros (assembly GCF_964194185.1). Taxonomy (NCBI): domain Eukaryota; kingdom Metazoa; phylum Chordata; class Mammalia; order Chiroptera; family Rhinolophidae; genus Rhinolophus; species Rhinolophus hipposideros. The sequence goes on from NW_027669357.1 coordinate 50,670, forward strand.
TAACCCTAACCCTAACCCTAACACCAACCCTAACCCTAATCCTAACCCTAACCCTAACACCAACCCTAACACTAACCCTAACCCTAAACCCTAATCCTAACCCTAACCCTAACCCTAACCTTAACCCTAACCCTAACAAGGGCAAGGTTTACTGGTCAGCGACGGGCAAGTTCTAGGCCTCGGACTAGAAGGAGGCATGGGCGTTGGTCTAGGGCCCGAGCTAGGGCTAGTGAGAGCGGTAGGCGTAGCGCTGGGGTAGGCTTAGGGCAAGGGGTGGGTGTCGAGGTAAACCTCGAGTAGGCCTAGAGCCAGGAGTGGGAGCTGTGGCTAGTGGTAGGGTTGGGGGTGGGCCTATGGGTAGGGGGAGCTGTTGGGCCAGGGTAGTGGTAGGAACAGAGGTAGTTCTAGGCGTAGGCCTAGGGCGAGGGGTAGTGCTCGGGGTAGGGTTAGGTGAAGGGCTAGTGGTTGGCAGAGGCCCACGGGCAGTGTTAGGGTTAGGGCTCATGTTAAGCCTAGGACTAGTGGTAGTGGTAGGGGTTGGCCGAGGGCTAGAGGTAAGTGTCACGAGAGGGCTCCTGGTAGTCCTAGGACTCCGAACGGATGTAGGGCTGGATTAGGGTGTGGCTAATGGTGGGTCCAGGGTGATTTCGTAGGACACGGGTTAGTGCTCTGGCTATTGGTAGGGCAAGGTGTACCGGTTGGCGACGGGCAAGTGCTAGGCTTCGGACTAGAGTGAGCACTGGGCGTTGGTCTAGGGCCCGAGGTAGGGCTAGTGGGAGCGGTAGGCGTAGCGCTGGGGTAGGCAAAGGGCAAGGGGTGGGTGTCCGGTAAACCTCGAAGTAGGCCTAGGACCAGGAGTGGGAGCTGTGGCTAGGGGTAGGGATGGGGGTGGGCCTATGGGTAGGGGGAGCTGTAGGGACTGGGGTAGGGGTAGGACCAGAGGTAGTGCTAGGCGTAGGCCTAGGGCGAGGGGTAGTGCTCGGGGTAACCTAACCCTAACCCTAACCCTAACTCTAACACCAACCCTAACCCTAACCCTAACTCTAACACCAACCCTAACCCTAACCCTAACCCTAACACCAACCCTAACCCTAACCCTAACCCTAACCCTAACCCTAACCCTATGCCTAACACGAACCCTAACCCTAACCCTAACCCTAACCCTAACACCAACCCTAACCCTACCCTAACCCTAACCCTAAAAGTAACACCAACCCTAACCCTAACCCAAACCCTAACCCTAACACCTACCCTAACCCTAACCCTAACCCTAACCCTAACACCAACCCTAACCCTAACCCTAACCCTAACCCTAACCCTAACACCAACCCTAACCCTAACCCAAACCCTAACCCTAACACCTACCCTAACCCTAACCCTAACCCTAACCCTAACACCAACCCTAACCCTAACCCTAACCCTAACCCTAACACCAACCCTAACCCTAACCCTAACCCTAACCCTAAACGTAACACCAACCCTAACCCTAACCCAAACCCTAACTCTAACACCAACCCTAACCCTAACCCTAACCCTAACCCTAACCCTATACCTAACACCAACCCTAACCCTAACCCTAACCCTAACACCAACCCTAACCCTAACCCTAACCCTAACCCTATGCCTAACACAAACCCTAACCCTAACCCTAACCCTAAACCTAACCCTAACCCTAACAACAACCCTAACCCTAATCCTAATCCTAACACTAACCCTAACCCTAACACTAACCCTAACCCTAAACCTAACACTAACCCTAACACCAACCCTAACCCTAACCCTAACCCTAACCCTAACCCTAACCCTATACCTAACACCAACCCTAACCCTAACCCTAACCCTAACCCTAAACCTAACCCTGACCCTAACACCAACCCTAAACCTAATCCTTATCCTAACCCTAACCCTAACCCTAACACTAACCCTAACCCTAACCCTAACACCAACCCTAACCCTAACCCTAACCCTAACCCTAACCCAAACACCAACCCTAACCCTAACCCTAACCCTAACCCTAACCCTAACACCAACCCTAACACTAATCCTAACCCTAACCCTAACACTAACAACAACCCTAACCCTAACCCTTACCCTAACCCTAACACCAACCCTAACCCTAACCCTATGCCTAACACGAACCCTAACCCTAACCCTAATTCTAACCCTAACACCAACCCTAACCCTAACCCTAACCCTAACCCTAAACGTAACACCAACCGTAACCCTAACCCAAACCCTAACCCTAACACCAACCCTAACCCTAACCCTAACCCTAACCCTAACACCAACCCTAACCCTAACCCTAACTCTTACCCTAACTCTAACCCTAACATCAACCCTAACCCTAACCCTAACCCTAAAACCAACCCTAACCCTAACCCTAACCCTAACCCTAACCCTAACCCTAACCATAACACAAACCCTAACCCTAATTCTAACCCTACCGTAACACCAACCCTAACCCTAATCCTAACCCTAACCCTAAACCTAACATCAACCCTAACCCTAACCCTAACCCTAACCCTAACACCAACCCTAACTCTAACCCTAACCCTATGCCTAACACGAACCCTAACCCTAAACCTAACCCTAACCCTAACACCAACCCTAACCCTAATCCTAATCCTAACCCTAACCCTAACCCTAACACTAACCCTAACCCTAACCCTAACACCAACCCTAACCCTAACCCTAACCCTAACCCTAACCCTATACCTAACACCAACCCTAACCCTAACCCTAACCCTAACACCAACCCTAACCCTAACCCTAACCCTAACCCTAACCCTAACACCAACCCTAACCCTAACCCTAAACCCTAATCCTAACCCTAACCCTAACCTTAACCCTAACCCTAACAAGGGCAAGGTTTACTGGTCAGCGACGGGCAAGTTCTAGGCCTCGGACTAGAAGGAGGCATGGGCGTTGGTCTAGGGCCCGAGCTAGGGCTAGTGAGAGCGGTAGGCGTAGCGCTGGGGTAGGCTTAGGGCAAGGGGTGGGTGTCGAGGTAAACCTCGAGTAGGCCTAGAGCCAGGAGTGGGAGCTGTGGCTAGTGGTAGGGTTGGGGGTCGGCTTATGGGTAGGGGGAGCTGTAGGGCCAGGGTAGTGGTAGGAACAGAGGTAGTGCTAGGCGTAGGCCTAGGGCGAGGGGTAGTGCTCAAGGTAGGGTTAGGTGAAGGGCTAGTGGTTGGCAGAGGCCCACGGGCAGTGTTAGGGTTAGGGCTCATGTTATGCCTAGGACTAGTGGTAGTGGTAAGGGTTGGCCGAGGACTAGGGGTAGGTGTCACGAAATGTCTCCGGGTAGTCCTAGGACTCCGAACGGATGTAGTGCTGGATTAGGGTGTGGCTAATGGTGGGTCCAGGGTGATTTCGTAGGACACGGGTTAGTGCTCTGGCTATTGGTAGGGCAAGGTGTACCGGTTGGCGACGGGCAAGTGCTAGGCTTCGGACTAGAGTGAGCACTGGGCGTTGGTCTAGGGCCCGAGGTAGGGCTAGTGGGAGCGGTAGGCGTAGCGCTGGGGTAGGCAAAGGGCAAGGGGTGGGTGTCGGGGTAAACCTCGAAGTAGGCCTAGGACCAGGAGTGGGAGCTGTGGCTAGGGGTAGGGATGGGGGTGGGCCTATGGGTAGGGGGAGCTGTAGGGACTTGGGTAGGCGTAGGACCAGAGGTAGTGCTAGGCGTAGGCCTAGGGCGAGGGGTAGTGCTCGGTGTAACCTAACCCTAACCCTAACCCTAACACTAACCCTAACCCTAACTTTAACTCTAACACCAACCCTAACCCTAACCCTAACCCTAACACCAACCCTAACCCTAACCCTAACCCTAACCCTAACCCTAACCCTAACCCTAACACCAACCCTAACCCTAACCCTAACCCTAACACCAACCCTAACCCTAACCCTAACCCTAACCCTAACACCAACCCTAACCCTAACCCTAACCCTAACCTTAACACCAACTCTAACCCTAATCCTAACCCTAACCCTAACCCTAACACCAACCCTAACCAAAACCCTAACCCTAACCCTAACACCAACCCTAACCCTAACCCTAACCCTAACCCTATGCCTAACACGAACCCTAACCCTAACCCTAACCCGAAACCTAACCCTAACCCTAACACCAACCCTAACCCTAATCCTAATCCTAACCCTTACCCTAACCCTAACACTAACCCTAACCCTAACCCTAACCCTAACACCAACCCTAACCCTAACCCTAACCCTAACCCTAACCCTATACCTAACACCAACCCTAACCCTAACCCTAACCCTAACCCTAAACCAACCCTAACCCTAACCCTAACACCAACCCTAACCCTAATCCTAACCCAAACCCTAACCCTAACCCTAACCCTAACCCTAACACCAACCCTAACCCTAACCCTAACCCTAACCCTAAACGTAACACCAACCCTAACCCTAACCCAAACCCTAACTCTAACACCAACCCTAACCCTAACCCTAACCCTAACCCTAACCCTATACCTAACACCAACCCTAACCCTAACCCTAACCCTAACACCAACCCTAACCCTAACCCTAACCCTAACCCTAACCCTAACCCTAACACCAACCCTAACCCTAACCCTAACCCTAACCTTAACACCAACTCTAACCCTAATCCTAACCCTAACCCTAACCCTAACACCAACCCTAACCAAAACCCTAACCCTAACCTTAACACCAACCCTAACCCTAACCCTAATTCTAACCCTATGCCTAACACAAACCCTAACCCTAACCCTAACACTAAACCTAAGCCTAACCCTAACACCAAGCCTAACCCTAACCCTAACCCTAACCCTAACCCTAACACCAACCCTAACCCTAACCCTAACCCTAACCCTAACCCTATACCTAACACCAACCCTAACCCTAACCCTAACCCTAACCCTAACCCTAACACCAACCCTAACCCTAACCCTAACCCTAACACCAACCCTAACCCTAATCCTAACCCTAACCCTAACCCTAACCCTATGCCTAACACGAACCCTAACCCTAACCCTAACCCTAACACCAACCCTAACCCTAATTTTAATCCTAACCCTAACCCTAACCCTAACACTAACCCTAACCCTAACCCTAACCCTATACCTAACACCAACTTTAACCCTAACCCTAACCCTAACACTAACCCCAACAACAACCCTAACCCTAACTCTAAACCTAACCCTAACCCTAACCCTAACCCAAACACCAACTCTAACCCTAAACCTAACCCTAACCCTAACACCAACCCTAACCCTAATCCTAACCCTAACCCTAACCCTAACAACAACCCTAACCCTAACCCTAACCCTAACCCTAACACCAACCCTAACTTTAACCCTAACCCTAACCCTAACCCTATGCCTAACACGAACCCTAACCCTAACCCTAACCCTAACCCTAACACCAACCCTAACCCTAACCCTAACCCTAAACGTAACACCAACCCTAACCCTAACCCAAACCCTAACCCTAACACCAACCCTAACCCTAACCCTAACCCTAACCCTAACCCTAACCCTAACCCTAACACCAACCCTAACAGTAACCGTAACCCTAACCCTAACCCTATGCCTAACACGAACCCTAACCCTAACCCTAACCCTAACCCTAACACCAACCCTAACCCTAACCCTAACCCTAACCCTATGCCTAACACGAACCCTAACCCTAACCCTAACCCTAAACCTAACCCTAACCCTAACACCAACCCTAACCCTAATCCTAATCCTAACCCTAACCCTAACCCTAACACTAACCCTAACCCTAACCCTAACCCTAACACCAACCCTAACACTAAGGCTAACCCTAACCCTAACCCTAACCCTAACACCAACCCTAACCAAAACCCTAACCCTAACCCTAACCCTAACCCTAACCCTATGCCTAACACGAACCCTAACCCTAACCCTAACCCTAAACCTAACCCTAACCCTAACACCAACCCTAACCCTAATCTTAATCCTAACCCTAACCTTAACCCTAACACTAACCCTAACCCTAACCCTAACACCAACCCTAACCCTAACCCTAACCCTAACACCAACCCTAACCCTAATTCTAACCCTAACCCTAACCCTAACCCTAACACCAACCCTAACCGTAAACCTAACCCTAACCCTAAACCTAACCCTATGCCTAACACGAACCCTAACCCTAACCCTAACACCAACCCTAACCCTAACCCTAACCCTAACCCTAACCCTATACCTAACACCAACCCTAACCCTAACCCTAACCCTAACCCTAACACCAACCCTAACCCTAACCCTAACACCAACCCTAACCCTAATCCTAACCCTAACCCTAACCCTAACCCTAACCCTAACACCAACCCTAACCGTAACCCTAACCCTAACCCTAACACCAACCCTAACCCTAACCCTAACCCTAACCTTAACACCAACTCTAACCCTAATCCTAACCGTAACCCTAACCCTAACACCAACCCTAACCAAAACCCTAACCCTAACCCTAACACCAACCCTAACCCTAACCCTAACCCTAACCCTAACCCTATGCCTAACACGAACCCTAACCCTAACCCTAACCCTAAACCTAATTCTAACCATAACACCAACCCTAACCCTCATCCTAATCCTAACCCAAACCTAACCCTAACACTAACCCTAACCCTAACCCTAACCCTAACACCAACCCTAACACTAAGCCTAAACCTAACCCTAACCCTAACCCTAACACCAACCCTAACCAAAACCCTAACCCTAACCCTAACCCTAACCCTATGCCTAACACGAACCCTAACCCTAATCCTAACCCTAAACCTAAACCTAACCCTAACACCAACCCTAACCCTAATCTTAATCCTAACCCTAACCCTAACCCTAACCCTAACCCTATACCTAACACCAACCCTAACCCTAACCCTAACCCTAACACCAACCCTAACCCTAACCCTAACCCTAACACCAACCCTAACCCTAATCCTAACCCTAACCCTAACCCTAACCCTAACACCAACCCTAACCGTAACCCTAACCCTAACCCTAACCCTAACCATATGCCTAACACGAACCCTAACCCTAACCCTAACACTAACCCTAACACCAACCCTAACCCTAACCCTAACCCTAACCCTAAACGTAACACCAACCCTAACCCTAAACCAAACCCTAACCCTAACACCAACCCTAACCCTAACCCTAACCCTAACCCTAACACCAACCCTAACCCTAACCCTAACCCTAACTCTAACCCTAATCCTAACCCTAACACCAACCCTAACCCTAACCCTAACCCTAACCCTAACACCAACCCTAACCCTAACCCTAACCCTAACCCTAACCCTAACACCAACCCTAACCCTAACCCTAACCCTAACCCTAACACCAACCCTAACCCTAATCCTAACACTAACCCTAAAGCTAACATCAACCCTAACCCTAACCCTAACCCTAACCCTAACACCAACCCTAACCCTAACCCTAACCCTAACCCTATGCCTAACACGAACCCTAACCCTAAACCTAACCCTAACCCTAACACCAACCCTAACCCTAATCCTAATCCTAACACTAACCCTAACCCTAACACTAACCCTAACCCTAACCCTAACCCTAACACCAACCCTAACCCTAACCCTAACCCTAACCCTAACCCTATACCTAACACCAACCCTAACCCTAACCCTAAACCTAACCCTAACACCAACCGTAACCCTAACCCTAACCCTAACATCAACCCTAACCCTAATCCTAACCCTAACCCTAACCCTAACCCTAACACCAACCCTAACCGTAACCCTAACCCTAACCCTAACACCAACCCTAACCCTAACCCTAACCCTAACCTTAACACCAACTCTAACCCTAATCCTAACCCTAACCCTAACCCTAACACCAACCCTAACCAAAACCCTAACCCTAACCCTAACACCAACCCTAACCCTAACCCTAACCCTAACACTAACCCTATGCCTAACACGAACCCTAACCCTAACCCTAACCCTAAACCTAACCATAACCCTAACACCAACCCTAACCCTAATCCTAATCCTAACCCTAACCCTAAACCTAACACTAACCCTAACCCTAACCCTAACCCTAACACCAACCCTAACCCTAAGCCTAACCCTAACCCTAACCCTAACCCTAACACCAACCCTAACCGTAACCCTAACCCTAACCCTAACCCTAACCCTATGCCTAACACGAACCCTAACCCTAACCCTAACCCTAACCCTAACACCAACCCTAACCCTAACCCTAACCCTAAACCTAAACGTAACACCAACCCTAACCCTAACCCAAACCCTAACTCTAACACCAACCCTAACCCTAAACCTAACCCTAACCCTAACCCTAACCCTATACCTAACACCAACCCTAACCCTAACCCTAACCCTAACACCAACCCTAACCCTAACCCTAACCCTAACCCTAACCCTAACCCTAACACCAACCCTAACCCTAACCCTAACCCTAACACTAACACCAACCCTAACCAAAACCCTAACCCTAACCCTAACACCAACCCTAACCCTAACCCTAACCCTAACCCTAACCCTATGCCTAACACGAACCTTAACCCTAACCCTAACCCTAAACCTAACCCTAACCCTAACACCAACCCTAACCCTAATCCTAATCCTAACCCTAACCCTAACCCTAACACTAACCCTAACCCTAACCCTAACCCTAACACCAACCCTAACCCTAACCCTAACCCTAACCTTATACCTAACACCAACCCTAACCCTAACCCTAACACCAACCCTAACCCTAACCCTAAACCTAACGCTAACCCTAACCCTAACCCTAACCCTAACCCTAACCCTAACCCTAACACTAACAACAACCCTAACCCTAACCCTAACCCTAACACCAACCCTAACCCTAACCCTAACCCTAACCCTAACCCTATGCCTAACACGAACCCTAACCCTAACCCTAACCTTAACCCTAACACCAACCCTAACCCTAACACTAACCCTAACCCTAAACGTAACACCAACCCTAACCCTAATCCAAACCCTAACCCTAACACCAACCCTAACCCTAACCCTAACCCTAACCCTAACCCTAACACCGACTCTAACCCTAACCCTAACCCTAACTCTAACCCTAACCCTAACCCTAACACCAACCCTAACCCTAACCCTAACCCTAAAACCAACCCTAACCCTAACCCTAACCCTAACCATAACACCAACCCTAACCCTAATTCTAACCCTAACCCTAACACCAACCCTAACCCTAATCCTAATCCTAACCCTAAACCTAACATCAACCCTAACCCTAACCCTAAACCTAACCCTAACACCAACCCTAACCCTAACCCTAACCCTAACCCTAACCCTAACCCTATGCCTAACACGAACCCTAACCCTAAACCTAACCCTAACCCTAACACCAACCCTAACCCTAATCCTAATCCTAACCCTAACCCTAACCCTAACACTAACCCTAACCCTAACCCTAACCCTAACACCATCCCTAACCCTAACCCTAACCCTAACCCTAACCCTATACCTAACACCAACCCTAACCCTAACCCTAACCCTAACCCTAACACCAACCCTAACCCTAACCCTAACCCTAACACCAACCCTAACCCTAATCCTAACCCTAACACTAACCGTAACCCTAACACCAACCCTAACCGTAACCCTAACCCTAACCCTAACCCTAACACCAACCCTAACCCTAACCCTAACCCTAACCCTAACACCAACCATAACCCTAACCCTAACCCTAAACCCTAATCCTAACCCTAACCCTAACCCTAACCTTAACCCTAACCCTAACAAGGGCAAGGTTTACTGGTCAGCGACGGGCAAGTTCTAGGCCTCGGACTAGAAGGAGGCATGGGCGTTGGTCTAGGGCCCGAGCTAGGGCTAGTGAGAGCGGTAGGCGTAGCGCTGGGGTAGGCATAGGGCAAGGGGTGGGTGTCGAGGTAAACCTCGAGTAGGCCTAGAGCCAGGAGTGGGAGCTGTGGCTAATGGTAGGGTTGGGGGTGGGCCTATGGGTAGGGGGAGCTGTAGGGCCAGGGTAGTGGTAGGAACAGAGGTAGTGCTAGGCGTAGGCCTAGGGCGAGGGGTAGTGCTCGGCGTAGGGTTAGTTGAAGGGCTAGTGTTTGGCAGGGGCCCACGGGCAGGTTTAGGGTTAGGGCTCATGTTAAGCCTAGGACTAGTGGTAGTGGTAGGGGTTGGCCGAGGACTAGGGGTACGTGTCACGAAATGGCTCCGGGTAGTCCTAGGACTCCGAACGGATGTAGGGCTGGATTAGGGTGTGGCTAATGGTGGGTCCAGTGTGATTTCGTAGGACACGGGTTAGTGCTCTGGCTATTGGTAAGGCAAGGTGTACCGGTTGGGGACGGGCAAGTGCTAGGCTTCGGACTAGAGTGAGCACTGGGCGTTGGTCTAGGGCCCGAGGTAGGGCTAGTGGGAGCGGTAGGCGTAGCGCTGGGGTAGGCAAAGGGCAAGGGGTGGGTGTCGGGGTAAACCTCGAAGTAGGCCTAGGACCAGGAGTGGGAGCTGTGGCTAGGGGTAGGGATGGGGGTGGGCCTATGGGTAGGGAAAGCTGTAGGGACTGGGGTAGGGGTAGGACCAGAGGTAGTGCTAGGCGTAGGCCTAGGGCGAGGGGTAGTGCTCGGGGTAACCTAACCCTAACCCTAACCCTAACCCTAACACTAACCCAAACCCTAACCCTAACCCTAACTCTAACACCAACCCTAACCCTAACCCTAACCCTAACCCTAACCCTATACCTAACACCAACCCTAACCCTAACCCTAACCCTAACACCAACCCTAACCCTAACCCTAACCCTAACCCTAACCCTAACCCTAACACCAACCCTAACCCTAACCCTAACCCTAACATTAACACCAACTCTAACCCAATCCTAACCCTAACCCTAACCCTAACACCAACCCTAACCAAAACCCTAACCCTAACTCTAACACCAACCCTAACCCTAACCCTAACCCTAAACCTAACCCTATGCCTAACACGAACCCTAACCCTAACCCTAACCCTAAACCTAACCCTAACCCTGACACCAACCCTAACCCTAATCCTAATCCTAACCCTAACCCTAACACTAACCCTAACCCTAACCCTAACCCTAATACCAACCCTAACCGTAACCCTAACCCTAACCCTAACCCTATACCTAACACCAACCTTAACCCTAACCCTAACCCTAACCCTAACACCAACCCTAACCCTAACCCTAACCCTAACACCAACCCTAACCCTAATCCTAACCCTAACCCTAACCCTAACCCTAACACCAACCCTAACAGTAACCGTAACCCTAACCCTAACCCTATGCCTAACACGAACCCTAACCCTAACCCTAACCCTAACACCAACCCTAACCCTAACCCTAACCCTAACCCTAACCCTATGCCTAACACGAACCCTAACCCTAACCCTAACCCTAAACCTAACCCTAACCCTAACACCAACCCTAACCCTAATCCTAATCCTAACCCTAACCCTAACCCTAACACTAACCCTAACCCTAACCCTAACCCTAACACCAACCCTAACACTAAGCCTAACCCTAACCCTAACCCTAACCCTAACACCAACCCTAACCAAAACCCTAACCCTAACCCTAACCCTAACCCTAACCCTATGCCTAACACGAACCCTAACCCTAACCCTAACCCTAAACCTAACCCTAACCCTAACACCAACCCTAACCCTAATCTTAATCCTAACCCTAACCTTAAACCTAACACTAACCCTAACCCTAACCCTAACACCAACCCTAACCCTAACCCTAACCCTAACACCAACCCTAACCCTAATCCTAACCCTAACCCTAACCCTAACCCTAACACCAACCCTAACCGTAAACCTAACCCTAACCCTAAACCTAACCCTATGCCTAACACGAACCCTAACCCTAACCTTAACCCTAACCCTAACACCAACCCTAACCCTAACCCTAACCCTAACCCTAACCCTAACCCTATACCTAACACCAACCCTAACCCTAACCCTAACCCTAACCCTAACACCAACCCTAACCCTAACCCTAACACCAACCCTAACCCTAATCCTAACCCTAACCCTAACCCTAACCCTAACACCAACCCTAACCGTAACCCTAACCCTAACCCTAACACCAACCCTAACCCTAACCCTAACCCTAACCTTAACACCAACTCTAACCCTAATCCTAACCCTAACCCTAACCCTAACACCAACCCTAACCAAAACCCTAACCCTAACCCTAACACCAACCCTAACCCTAACCCTAACCCTAACCCTAACCCTATGCCTAACACGAACCCTAACCCTAACCCTAACCCTAAACCTAACCCTAACCCTAACACCAACCCTAACCCTCATCCTAATCCTAACCCAAACCTAACCCTAACACTAACCCTAACCCTAACCCTAACCCTAACACCAACCCTAACACTAAGCCTAACCCTAACCCTAACCCTAACCCTAACCCTAACACCAACCCTAACCAAAACCCTAACCCTAACCCTAACCCTAACCCTATTCCTAACACGAACCCTAACCCTAATCCTAACCCTAAACCTAAACCTAACCCTAACACCAACCCTAACCCTAATCTTAATCCTAACCCTAACCCTAACCCTAACCCTAACCCTATACCTAACACCAACCCTAACCCTAACCCTAACCCTAACACCAACCCTAACCCTAACCCTAACCCTAACACCAACCCTAACCCTAATCCTAACCCTAACCCTAACCCTAACCCTAACACCAACCCTAACCGTAACCCTAACCCTAACCCTAACCCTAACCATATGCCTAACACGAACCCTAACCCTAACCCTAACACTAACCCTAACACCAACCCTAACCCTAACCCTAACCCTAACCCTAAACGTAACACCAACCCTAACCCTAAACCAAACCCTAACCCTAACACCAACCCTAACCCTAACCCTAACCCTAACCCTAACACCAACCCTAACCCTAACCCTAACCCTAACTCTAACCCTAATCCTAACCCTAACACCAACCCTAACCCTAACCCTAACCCTAACCCTAACACCAACCCTAACCCTAACCCTAACCCTAACCCTAACCCTAACACCAACCCTAACCCTAACCCTAACCCTAACCCTAACACCAACCCTAACCCTAATCCTAACACTAACCCTAAAGCTAACATCAACCCTAACCCTAACCCTAACCCTAACCCTAACACCAACCCTAACCCTAACCCTAACCCTAACCCTATGCCTAACACGAACCCTAACCCTAAACCTAACCCTAACCCTAACACCAACCCTAACCCTAATCCTAATCCTAACACTAAACCTAACCCTAACACTAACCCTAACCCTAACCCTAACCCTAACACCAACCCTAACCCTAACCCTAACCCTAACCCTAACCCTATACCTAACACCAAACCTAACCCTAACCCTAAACCTAACCCTAACACCAACCGTAACCCTAACCCTAACCCTAACATCAACCCTAACCCTAATCCTAACCCTAACCCTAACCCTAACCCTAACACCAACCCTAACCGTAACCCTAACCCTAACCCTAACACCAACCCTAACCCTAACCCTAACCCTAACCTTAACACCAACTCTAACCCTAATCCTAACCCTAACCCTAACCCTAACACCAACCCTAACCAAAACCCTAACCCTAACCCTAACACCAACCCTAACCCTAACCCTAACCCTAACACTAACCCTATGCCTAACACGAACCCTAACCCTAACCCTAACCCTAAACCTAACCATAACCCTAACACCAACCCTAACCCTAATGCTAATCCTAACCCTAACCCTAAACCTAACACTAACCCTAACCCTAACCCTAACCCTAACACCAACCCTAACCCTAAGCCTAACCCTAACCCTAACCCTAACCCTAACACCAACCCTAACCGTAACCCTAACCCTAACCCTAACCCTAACCCTATGCCTAACACGAACCCTAACCCTAACCCTAACCCTAACCCTAACACCAACCCTAACCCTAACCCTAACCCTAACCCTAAACGTAACACCAACCCTAACCCTAACCCAAACCCTAACTCTAACACCAACCCTAACCCTAAACCTAACCCTAACCCTAACCCTAACCCTATACCTAACACCAACCCTAACCCTAACCCTAACCCTAACACCAACCCTAACCCTAACCCTAACCCTAACCCTAACCCTAACACCAACCCTAACCCTAACCCTAACCCTAACCTTAACACCAACTCTAACCCTAATCCTAACCCTAACCCTAAACCTAACACCAACACTAACCACAACCCTACCCCTAACCCTAACACCAACCCTAACCCTAACCCTTACCCTAACCCTATGCCTAACACGAACCCTAACCCTAACCCTAACCCTAAACCTAACCCTAACCCTAACACCAACCCTAACCCTAATCCTAATCCTAACCCTAACCCTAACCCTAACCCTAACCCTAACCCTAACCCTAACCCTAACACCAACCCTAACCCTAACCCTAACCCTAACCCTAACCCTATCCCTATACCTAACACCAACCCTAACCCTAACCCTAACCCTAACCCTAACACCAACCCTAACCCTAACCCTAACCCTAACACCAACACTAACCCTAATCCTAACCCTAACCCTAACCCTAACCCTTACACCAACCCTAACCGTAACCCTAACCCTAACCCTAACCCTAACCCTATGCCTAACACGAACCCTAACCCTAACCCGAACCCTAACCCTAACACCAACCCTAACCCTAACCCTAACCCTAACCCTAAACGTAACACCAACCCTAACCCTAACCCAAACCCTAACCCTAACACCAACCCTAACCCTAACACTAACCCTAACCCTAACACCAACCCTAACCCTAACCCTAACTCTAACTCTAACCCTAACCCTAACCCTAACACCAACCCTAACCTTAAACCTAACCCTAACCCTAACACCAACCCTAACCCTAACCCTAACCCTAACACCAACCCTAACCCTAATCCTAACACTAACCCTAAAGCTAACATCAACCCTAACCCTAACCCTAACCCTAACCCTAACACCAACCCTAACCCTAACCCTAACCCTAACCCTATGCCTAACAGGAACCCTAACCCTAAACCTAACCCTAACCCTAACACCAACCCTAACCCTAATCCTAATCCTAACACTAACCCTAACCCTAACACTAACCCTAACCCTAACCCTAACCCTAACACCAACCCTAACCCTAACCCTAACCCTAACCCTAACCCTATACTAACACCAACCCTAACCCTAACCCTAAACCTAACCCTAACACCAACCGTAACCCTAACCCTAACACTAACATCAACCCTAACCCTAATCCTAACCCTAACCCTAACCCTAACCCTAACACCAACCCTAACCGTAACCCTAACCCTAACCCTAACACCAACCCTAACCCTAACCCTAACCCTAACCTTAACACCAACTCTAACCCTAATCCTAACCCTAACCCTAACCCTAACACCAACCCTAACCAAAACCCTAACCCTAACCCTAACACCAACCCTAACCCTAACCCTAACCCTAACACTAACCCTATGCCTAACACGAACCCTAACCCTAACCCTAACCCTAAACCTAACCATAACCCTAACACCAACCCTAACCCTAATCCTAATCCTAACCCTAACCCTAAACCTAACACTAACCCTAACCCTAACCCTAACCCTAACACCAACCCTAACCCTAAGCCTAACCCTAACCCTAACCCTAACCCTAACACCAACCCTAACCGTAACCCTAACCCTAACCCTAACCCTAACCCTATGCCTAACACGAACCCTAACCCTAACCCTAACCCTAACCCTAACACCAACCCTAACCCTAACCCTAACCCTAAACGTAACACCAACCCTAACCCTAACACAAACCCTAACTCTAACACCAACCCTAACCCTAAACCTAACCCTAACCCTAACCCTAACCCTATACCTAACACCAACCCTAACCCTAACCCTAACCCTAACACCAACCCTAACCCTAACCCTAACCCTAACCCTAACCCTAACACCAACCCTAACCCTAACCCTAACCCTAACCTTAACACCAACTCTAACCCTAATCCTAACCCTAACCCTAACCCTAACACCAACCCTAACCCTAACCCTAACCCTAACCCTAACACCAACCCTAACCCTAATCCTAACCCTAACCCTAAAGCTAACATCAACCCTAACCCTAACCCTAACCCTAACCCTAACACCAACCCTAACCCTAACCCTAAACCTAACCCTATGCCTAACACGAACCCTAACCCTAAACCTAACCCTAACCCTAACACCAACCCTAACCCTAATCCTAATCCTAACACTAACCCTAACCCTAACACTAACCCTAACCCTAACCCTAACCCTAACACCAACCCTAACCCTAACCCTAACCCTAACCCTAACCCTATACCTAACACCAACCCTAACCCTAACCCTAACCCTAACCCTAACACCAACCGTAACCCTAAACCTAACCCTAACATCAACCCTAACCCTAATCCTAACCCTAACCCTAACCCTAACCCTAACACCAACCCTAACCGTAACCCTAACCCTAACCCTAACCCTAAACGTAACACCAACCCTAACCCTAAACCAAACCCTAACCCTAACACCAACCCTAACCCTAACCCTAACCCTAACCCTAACACCAACCCTAACCCTAACCCTAACCCTAACTCTAACCCTAATCCTAACCCTAACACCAACCCTAACCCTAACCCTAACGCTAACCCTAACACCAACCCTAACCCTAACCCTAACCCTAACCCTAACCCTAACACCAACCCTAACCCTAACCCTAACCCTAACACCAACCCTAACCCTAATCCTAACACTAACCCTAAAGCTAACATCAACCCTAACCCTAACCCTAACCCTAACCCTAACACCAACCCTAACCCTAACCCTAACCCTAACCCTATGCCTAACAGGAACCCTAACCCTAAACCTAACCCTAACCCTAACACCAACCCTAACCCTAATCCTAATCCTAACACTAACCCTAACCCTAACACTAACCCTAACCCTAACCCTAACCCTAACACCAACCCTAACCCTAACCCTAACCCTAACCCTAACCCTATACTAACACCAACCCTAACCCTAACCCTAAACCTAACCCTAACACCAACCGTAACCCTAACCCTAACACTAACATCAACCCTAACCCTAATCCTAACCCTAACCCTAACCCTAACCCTAACACCAACCCTAACCGTAACCCTAACCCTAACCCTAACACCAACCCTAACCCTAACCCTAACCCTAACCTTAACACCAACTCTAACCCTAATCCTAACCCTAACCCTAACCCTAACACCAACCCTAACCAAAACCCTAACCCTAACCCTAACACCAACCCTAACCCTAACCCTAACCCTAACACTAACCCTATGCCTAACACGAACCCTAACCCTAACCCTAACCCTAAACCTAACCATAACCCTAACACCAACCCTAACCCTAATCCTAATCCTAACCCTAACCCTAAACCTAACACTAACCCTAACCCTAACCCTAACCCTAACACCAACCCTAACCCTAAGCCTAACCCTAACCCTAACCCTAACCCTAACACCAACCCTAACCGTAACCCTAACCCTAACCCTAACCCTAACCCTATGCCTAACACGAACCCTAACCCTAACCCTAACCCTAACCCTAACACCAACCCTAACCCTAACCCTAACCCTAAACGTAACACCAACCCTAACCCTAACACAAACCCTAACTCTAACACCAACCCTAACCCTAAACCTAACCCTAACCCTAACCCTAACCCTATACCTAACACCAACCCTAACCCTAACCCTAACCCTAACACCAACCCTAACCCTAACCCTAACCCTAACCCTAACCCTAACACCAACCCTAACCCTAACCCTAACCCTAACCTTAACACCAACTCTAACCCTAATCCTAACCCTAACCCTAACCCTAACACCAACCCTAACCCTAACCCTAACCCTAACCCTAACACCAACCCTAACCCTAATCCTAACCCTAACCCTAAAGCTAACATCAACCCTAACCCTAACCCTAACCCTAACCCTAACACCAACCCTAACCCTAACCCTAAACCTAACCCTATGCCTAACACGAACCCTAACCCTAAACCTAACCCTAACCCTAACACCAACCCTAACCCTAATCCTAATCCTAACACTAACCCTAACCCTAACACTAACCCTAACCCTAACCCTAACCCTAACACCAACCCTAACCCTAACCCTAACCCTAACCCTAACCCTATACCTAACACCAACCCTAACCCTAACCCTAACCCTAACCCTAACACCAACCGTAACCCTAAACCTAACCCTAACATCAACCCTAACCCTAATCCTAACCCTAACCCTAACCCTAACCCTAACACCAACCCTAACCGTAACCCTAACCCTAACCCTAACCCTAAACGTAACACCAACCCTAACCCTAAACCAAACCCTAACCCTAACACCAACCCTAACCCTAACCCTAACCCTAACCCTAACACCAACCCTAACCCTAACCCTAACCCTAACTCTAACCCTAATCCTAACCCTAACACCAACCCTAACCCTAACCCTAACGCTAACCCTAACACCAACCCTAACCCTAACCCTAACCCTAACCCTAACCCTAACACCAACCCTAACCCTAACCCTAACCCTAACACCAACCCTAACCCTAATCCTAACACTAACCCTAAAGCTAACATCAACCCTAACCCTAACCCTAACCCTAACCCTAACACCAACCCTAACCCTAACCCTAACCCTAACCCTATGCCTAACAGGAACCCTAACCCTAAACCTAACCCTAACCCTAACACCAACCCTAACCCTAATCCTAATCCTAACACTAACCCTAACCCTAACACTAACCCTAACCCTAACCCTAACCCTAACACCAACCCTAACCCTAACCCTAACCCTAACCCTAACCCTATACTAACACCAACCCTAACCCTAACCCTAAACCTAACCCTAACACCAACCGTAACCCTAACCCTAACACTAACATCAACCCTAACCCTAATCCTAACCCTAACCCTAACCCTAACCCTAACACCAACCCTAACCGTAACCCTAACCCTAACCCTAACACCAACCCTAACCCTAACCCTAACCCTAACCTTAACACCAACTCTAACCCTAATCCTAACCCTAACCCTAACCCTAACACCAACCCTAACCAAAACCCTAACCCTAACCCTAACACCAACCCTAACCCTAACCCTAACCCTAACACTAACCCTATGCCTAACACGAACCCTAACCCTAACCCTAACCCTAAACCTAACCATAACCCTAACACCAACCCTAACCCTAATCCTAATCCTAACCCTAACCCTAAACCTAACACTAACCCTAACCCTAACCCTAACCCTAACACCAACCCTAACCCTAAGCCTAACCCTAACCCTAACCCTAACCCTAACACCAACCCTAACCGTAACCCTAACCCTAACCCTAACCCTAACCCTATGCCTAACACGAACCCTAACCCTAACCCTAACCCTAACCCTAACACCAACCCTAACCCTAACCCTAACCCTAAACGTAACACCAACCCTAACCCTAACACAAACCCTAACTCTAACACCAACCCTAACCCTAAACCTAACCCTAACCCTAACCCTAACCCTATACCTAACACCAACCCTAACCCTAACCCTAACCCTAACACCAACCCTAACCCTAACCCTAACCCTAACCCTAACCCTAACACCAACCCTAACCCTAACCCTAACCCTAACCTTAACACCAACTCTAACCCTAATCCTAACCCTAACCCTAACCCTAACACCAACCCTAACCCTAACCCTAACCCTAACCCTAACACCAACCCTAACCCTAATCCTAACCCTAACCCTAAAGCTAACATCAACCCTAACCCTAACCCTAACCCTAACCCTAACACCAACCCTAACCCTAACCCTAAACCTAACCCTATGCCTAACACGAACCCTAACCCTAAACCTAACCCTAACCCTAACACCAACCCTAACCCTAATCCTAATCCTAACACTAACCCTAACCCTAACACTAACCCTAACCCTAACCCTAACCCTAACACCAACCCTAACCCTAACCCTAACCCTAACCCTAACCCTATACCTAACACCAACCCTAACCCTAACCCTAACCCTAACCCTAACACCAACCGTAACCCTAAACCTAACCCTAACATCAACCCTAACCCTAATCCTAACCCTAACCCTAACCCTAACCCTAACACCAACCCTAACCGTAACCCTAACCCTAACCCTAACACCAACCCTAACCCTAACCCTAACCCTAACCTTAACACCAACTCTAACCCTAATCCTAACCCTAACCCTAACCCTAACACCAACCCTAACCAAAACCCTAACCCTAACTCTAACACCAACCCTAACCCTAACCCTAACCCTAAACCTAACCCTATGCCTAACACGAACCCTAACCCTAACCCTAACCCTAAACCTAACCCTAACCCTAACACCAACCCTAACCCTAATCCTAATCCTAACCCTAACCCTAACACTAACCCTAACCCTAACCCTAACCCTAATACCAACCCTAACCGTAACCCTAACCCTAACCCTAACCCTATACCTAACACCAACCTTAACCCTAACCCTAACCCTAACCCTAACACCAACCCTAACCCTAACCCTAACCCTAACACCAACCCTAACCCTAATCCTAACCCTAACCCTAACCCTAACCCTAACACCAACCCTAACAGTAACGCTAACCCTAACCCTAACCCTAACCCTATGCCTAACACGAACCCTAACCCTAACCCTAACCCTAACCCTAACACCAACCCTAACCCTAACCCTAACCCTAACCCTAACCCTATGCCTAACACGAACCCTAACCCTAACCCTAACCCTAAACCTAACCCTAACCCTAACACCAACCCTAACCCTAATCCTAATCCTAACCCTAACCCAAACCCTAACACTAACCCTAACCCTAACCCTAACCCTAACCCTAACACCAACCCTAACACTAAGCCTAACCCTAACCCTAACCCTAACCCTAACACCAACCCTAACCAAAACCCTAACCCTAACCCTAACCCTAACCCTAACCCTAACCCTATGCCTAACACGAACCCTAACCCTAACCCTAACCCTAAACCTAACCCTAACCCTAACACCAACCCTAACCCTAATCTTAATCCTAACCCTAACCCTAACCCTAACACTAACCCTAACCCTAACCCTAACACCAACCCTAACCCTAACCCTAACCCTAACACCAACCCTAACCCTAATCCTAACCCTAACCCTAACCCTAACCCTAACACCAACCCTAACCGTAAACCTAACCCTAACCCTAAACCTAACCCTATGCCTAACACGAACCCTAACCCTAACCCTAACCCTAACCCTAACACCAACCCTAACCCTAACCTAACCCTAACCCTAACCCTAACCCTAACCCTATACCTAACACCAACCCTAACCCTAACCCTAACCCTAACCCTAACACCAACCCTAACCCTAACCCTAACACCAACCCTAACCCTAATCCTAACCCTAACCCTAACCCTAACCCTAACACCAACCCTAACCGTAACCCTAACCCTAACCCTAACACCAACCCTAACCCTAACCCTAACCCTAACCTTAACACCAACTCTAACCCTAATCCTAACCCTAAC
Source organism: Rhinolophus hipposideros (assembly GCF_964194185.1). Classification (NCBI taxonomy): domain Eukaryota; kingdom Metazoa; phylum Chordata; class Mammalia; order Chiroptera; family Rhinolophidae; genus Rhinolophus; species Rhinolophus hipposideros. Next base: position 72,266 of record NW_027669357.1, read on the forward strand.
CCTAACCCTAACCCTAACACCAACCCTAACCAAAACCCTAACCCTAACCCTAACACCAACCCTAACCCTAACCCTAACCCTAACCCTAACCCTATGCCTAACACGAACCCTAACCCTAACCCTAACCCTAAACCTAACCCTAACCCTAACACCAACCCTAACCCTCATCCTAATCCTAACCCAAACCTAACCCTAACACTAACCCTAACCCTAACCCTAACCCTAACCCTAACACCAACCCTAACACTAAGCCTAACCCTAACCCTAACCCTAACCCTAACACCAACCCTAACCAAAACCCTAACCCTAACCCTAACCCTAACCCTATGCCTAACACGAACCCTAACCCTAATCCTAACCCTAAACCTAACCCTAACCCTAACACCAACCCTAACCCTAATCTTAATCCTAACCCTAACCCTAACCCTAACCCTAACCCTATACCTAACACCAACCCTAACCCTAAACCTAACCCTAACACCAACCCTAACCCTAACCCTAACCCTAACACCAACCCTAACCCTAATCCTAACCCTAACCCTAACCCTAACCCTAACACCAACCCTAACCGTAACCCTAACCCTAACCCTAACCCTAACCATATGCCTAACACGAACCCTAACCCTAACCCTAACACTAACCCTAACACCAACCCTAACCCTAACCCTAACCCTAACCCTAACACCAACCCTAACCCTAACCCTAACCCTAACACCAACACTAACCCTAATCCTAACCCTAACCCTAACCCTAACCCTAACACCAACCCTAACCGTAACCCTAACCCTAACCCTAACCCTAACCCTATGCCTAACACGAACCCTAACCCTAACCCGAACCCTAACCCTAACACCAACCCTAACCCTAACCCTAACCCTAACCCTAAACGTAACACCAACCCTAACCCTAACCCAAACCCTAACCCTAACACCAACCCTAACCCTAACACTAACCCTAACCCTAACACCAACCCTAACCCTAACCCTAACTCTAACTCTAACCCTAACCCTAACCCTAACACCAACCCTAACCTTAAACCTAACCCTAACCCTAACACCAACCCTAACCCTAACCCTAACCCTAACCCTAATCCTAACCCTAACCCTAACCCTAACACCAACCCTAACCCTAACCCTAACCCTAACCCTAACCCTAACACCAACCCTAACCCTAACCCTAACCCTAACCCTAACACCAACCCTAACCCTAATCCTAACCCTAACCCTAAAGCTAACATCAACCCTAACCCTAACCCTAACCCTAACCCTAACACCAACCCTAACCCTAACCCTAAACCTAACCCTATGCCTAACACGAACCCTAACCCTAAACCTAACCCTAACCCTAACACCAACCCTAACCCTAATCCTAATCCTAACACTAACCCTAACCCTAACACTAACCCTAACCCTAACCCTAACCCTAACACCAACCCTAACCCTAACCCTAACCCTAACCCTAACCCTATACCTAACACCAACCCTAACCCTAACCCTAACCCTAACCCTAACACCAACCGTAACCCTAAACCTAACCCTAACATCAACCCTAACCCTAATCCTAACCCTAACCCTAACCCTAACCCTAACACCAACCCTAACCGTAACCCTAACCCTAACCCTAACACCAACCCTAACCCTAACCCTAACCCTAACCTTAACACCAACTCTAACCCTAATCCTAACCCTAACCCTAACCCTAACACCAACCCTAACCAAAACCCTAACCCTAACTCTAACACCAACCCTAACCCTAACCCTAACCCTAAACCTAACCCTATGCCTAACACGAACCCTAACCCTAACCCTAACCCTAAACCTAACCCTAACCCTAACACCAACCCTAACCCTAATCCTAATCCTAACCCTAACCCTAACACTAACCCTAACCCTAACCCTAACCCTAATACCAACCCTAACCGTAACCCTAACCCTAACCCTATACCTAACACCAACCTTAACCCTAACCCTAACCCTAACCCTAACACCAACCCTAACCCTAACCCTAACCCTAACACCAACCCTAACCCTAATCCTAACCCTAACCCTAACCCTAACCCTAACACCAACCCTAACAGTAACGCTAACCCTAACCCTAACCCTAACCCTATGCCTAACACGAACCCTAACCCTAACCCTAACCCTAACCCTAACACCAACCCTAACCCTAACCCTAACCCTAACCCTAACCCTATGCCTAACACGAACCCTAACCCTAACCCTAACCCTAAACCTAACCCTAACCCTAACACCAACCCTAACCCTAATCCTAATCCTAACCCTAACCCTAACCCTAACACTAACCCTAACCCTAACCCTAACCCTAACACCAACCCTAACACTAAGCCTAACCCTAACCCTAACCCTAACCCTAACACCAACCCTAACCAAAACCCTAACCCTAACCCTAACCCTAACCCTAACCCTAACCCTATGCCTAACACGAACCCTAACCCTAACCCTAACCCTAAACCTAACCCTAACCCTAACACCAACCCTAACCCTAATCTTAATCCTAACCCTAACCCTAACCCTAACACTAACCCTAACCCTAACCCTAACACCAACCCTAACCCTAACCCTAACCCTAACACCAACCCTAACCCTAATCCTAACCCTAACCCTAACCCTAACCCTAACACCAACCCTAACCGTAAACCTAACCCTAACCCTAAACCTAACCCTATGCCTAACACGAACCCTAACCCTAACCCTAACCCTAACCCTAACACCAACCCTAACCCTAACCCTAACCCTAACCCTAACCCTAACCCTAACCCTATACCTAACACCAACCCTAACCCTAACCCTAACCCTAACCCTAACACCAACCCTAACCCTAACCCTAACACCAACCCTAACCCTAATCCTAACCCTAACCCTAACCCTAACCCTAACACCAACCCTAACCGTAACCCTAACCCTAACCCTAACACCAACCCTAACCCTAACCCTAACCCTAACCTTAACACCAACTCTAACCCTAATCCTAACCCTAACCCTAACCCTAACCCTAACACCAACCCTAACCAAAACCCTAACCCTAACCCTAACACCAACCCTAACCCTAACCCTAACCCTAACCCTAACCCTATGCCTAACACGAACCCTAACCCTAACCCTAACCCTAAACCTAACCCTAACCCTAACACCAACCCTAACCCTCATCCTAATCCTAACCCAAACCTAACCCTAACACTAACCCTAACCCTAACCCTAACCCTAACACCAACCCTAACACTAAGCCTAACCCTAACCCTAACCCTAACCCTAACACCAACCCTAACCAAAACCCTAACCCTAACCCTAACCCTAACCCTATGCCTAACACGAACCCTAACCCTAATCCTAACCCTAAACCTAACCCTAACCCTAACACCAACCCTAACCCTAATCTTAATCCTAACCCTAACCCTAACCCTAACCCTAACCCTATACCTAACACCAACCCTAACCCTAACCCTAACCCTAACACCAACCCTAACCCTAACCCTAACCCTAACACCAACCCTAACCCTAATCCTAACCCTAACCCTAACCCTAACCCTAACACCAACCCTAACCGTAACCCTAACCCTAACCCTAACCCTAACCATATGCCTAACACGAACCCTAACCCTAACCCTAACCCTAACCCTAACACCAACCCTAACCCTAACCCTAACCCTAACCCTAAACGTAACACCAACCCTAACCCTAAACCAAACCCTAACCCTAACACCAACCCTAACCCTAACCCTAACCCTAACCCTAACACCAACCCTAACCCTAACCCTAACCCTAACTCTAACCCTAATCCTAACCCTAACACCAACCCTAACCCTAACCCTAACGCTAACCCTAACACCAACCCTAACCCTAACCCTAACCCTAACCCTAACCCTAACACCAACCCTAACCCTAACCCTAACCCTAACACCAACCCTAACCCTAATCCTAACACTAACCCTAAAGCTAACATCAACCCTAACCCTAACCCTAACCCTAACCCTAACACCAACCCTAACCCTAACCCTAACCCTAACCCTATGCCTAACAGGAACCCTAACCCTAAACCTAACCCTAACCCTAACACCAACCCTAACCCTAATCCTAATCCTAACACTAACCCTAACCCTAACACTAACCCTAACCCTAACCCTAACCCTAACACCAACCCTAACCCTAACCCTAACCCTAACCCTAACCCTATACTAACACCAACCCTAACCCTAACCCTAAACCTAACCCTAACACCAACCGTAACCCTAACCCTAACACTAACATCAACCCTAACCCTAATCCTAACCCTAACCCTAACCCTAACCCTAACACCAACCCTAACCGTAACCCTAACCCTAACCCTAACACCAACCCTAACCCTAACCCTAACCCTAACCTTAACACCAACTCTAACCCTAATCCTAACCCTAACCCTAACCCTAACACCAACCCTAACCAAAACCCTAACCCTAACCCTAACACCAACCCTAACCCTAACCCTAACCCTAACACTAACCCTATGCCTAACACGAACCCTAACCCTAACCCTAACCCTAAACCTAACCATAACCCTAACACCAACCCTAACCCTAATCCTAATCCTAACCCTAACCCTAAACCTAACACTAACCCTAACCCTAACCCTAACCCTAACACCAACCCTAACCCTAAGCCTAACCCTAACCCTAACCCTAACCCTAACACCAACCCTAACCGTAACCCTAACCCTAACCCTAACCCTAACCCTATGCCTAACACGAACCCTAACCCTAACCCTAACCCTAACCCTAACACCAACCCTAACCCTAACCCTAACCCTAAACGTAACACCAACCCTAACCCTAACACAAACCCTAACTCTAACACCAACCCTAACCCTAAACCTAACCCTAACCCTAACCCTAACCCTATACCTAACACCAACCCTAACCCTAACCCTAACCCTAACACCAACCCTAACCCTAACCCTAACCCTAACCCTAACCCTAACACCAACCCTAACCCTAACCCTAACCCTAACCTTAACACCAACTCTAACCCTAATCCTAACCCTAACCCTAACCCTAACACCAACCCTAACCCTAACCCTAACCCTAACCCTAACACCAACCCTAACCCTAATCCTAACCCTAACCCTAAAGCTAACATCAACCCTAACCCTAACCCTAACCCTAACCCTAACACCAACCCTAACCCTAACCCTAAACCTAACCCTATGCCTAACACGAACCCTAACCCTAAACCTAACCCTAACCCTAACACCAACCCTAACCCTAATCCTAATCCTAACACTAACCCTAACCCTAACACTAACCCTAACCCTAACCCTAACCCTAACACCAACCCTAACCCTAACCCTAACCCTAACCCTAACCCTATACCTAACACCAACCCTAACCCTAACCCTAACCCTAACCCTAACACCAACCGTAACCCTAAACCTAACCCTAACATCAACCCTAACCCTAATCCTAACCCTAACCCTAACCCTAACCCTAACACCAACCCTAACCGTAACCCTAACCCTAACCCTAACACCAACCCTAACCCTAACCCTAACCCTAACCTTAACACCAACTCTAACCCTAATCCTAACCCTAACCCTAACCCTAACACCAACCCTAACCAAAACCCTAACCCTAACTCTAACACCAACCCTAACCCTAACCCTAACCCTAAACCTAACCCTATGCCTAACACGAACCCTAACCCTAACCCTAACCCTAAACCTAACCCTAACCCTAACACCAACCCTAACCCTAATCCTAATCCTAACCCTAACCCTAACACTAACCCTAACCCTAACCCTAACCCTAATACCAACCCTAACCGTAACCCTAACCCTAACCCTAACCCTATACCTAACACCAACCTTAACCCTAACCCTAACCCTAACCCTAACACCAACCCTAACCCTAACCCTAACCCTAACACCAACCCTAACCCTAATCCTAACCCTAACCCTAACCCTAACCCTAACACCAACCCTAACAGTAACGCTAACCCTAACCCTAACCCTAACCCTATGCCTAACACGAACCCTAACCCTAACCCTAACCCTAACCCTAACACCAACCCTAACCCTAACCCTAACCCTAACCCTAACCCTATGCCTAACACGAACCCTAACCCTAACCCTAACCCTAAACCTAACCCTAACCCTAACACCAACCCTAACCCTAATCCTAATCCTAACCCTAACCCAAACCCTAACACTAACCCTAACCCTAACCCTAACCCTAACACCAACCCTAACACTAAGCCTAACCCTAACCCTAACCCTAACCCTAACACCAACCCTAACCAAAACCCTAACCCTAACCCTAACCCTAACCCTAACCCTAACCCTAACCCTATGCCTAACACGAACCCTAACCCTAACCCTAACCCTAAACCTAACCCTAACCCTAACACCAACCCTAACCCTAATCTTAATCCTAACCCTAACCCTAACCCTAACACTAACCCTAACCCTAACCCTAACACCAACCCTAACCCTAACCCTAACCCTAACACCAACCCTAACCCTAATCCTAACCCTAACCCTAACCCTAACCCTAACACCAACCCTAACCGTAAACCTAACCCTAACCCTAAACCTAACCCTATGCCTAACACGAACCCTAACCCTGACCCTAACCCTAACCCTAACACCAACCCTAACCCTAACCCTAACCCTAACCCTAACCCTAACCCTAACCCTATACCTAACACCAACCCTAACCCTAACCCTAACCCTAACCCTAACACCAACCCTAACCCTAACCCTAACACCAACCCTAACCCTAATCCTAACCCTAACCCTAACCCTAACCCTAACACCAACCCTAACCGTAACCCTAACCCTAACCCTAACACCAACCCTAACCCTAACCCTAACCCTAACCTTAACACCAACTCTAACCCTAATCCTAACCCTAACCCTAACCCTAACCCTAACACCAACCCTAACCAAAACCCTAACCCTAACCCTAACACCAACCCTAACCCTAACCCTAACCCTAACCCTAACCCTATGCCTAACACGAACCCTAACCCTAACCCTAACCCTAAACCTAACCCTAACCCTAACACCAACCCTAACCCTCATCCTAATCCTAACCCAAACCTAACCCTAACACTAACCCTAACCCTAACCCTAACCCTAACACCAACCCTAACACTAAGCCTAACCCTAACCCTAACCCTAACCCTAACACCAACCCTAACCAAAACCCTAACCCTAACCCTAACCCTAACCCTATGCCTAACACGAACCCTAACCCTAATCCTAACCCTAAACCTAACCCTAACCCTAACACCAACCCTAACCCTAATCTTAATCCTAACCCTAACCCTAACCCTAACCCTAACCCTATACCTAACACCAACCCTAACCCTAACCCTAACCCTAACACCAACCCTAACCCTAACCCTAACCCTAACACCAACCCTAACCCTAATCCTAACCCTAACCCTAACCCTAACCCTAACACCAACCCTAACCGTAACCCTAACCCTAACCCTAACCCTAACCATATGCCTAACACGAACCCTAACCCTAACCCTAACACTAACCCTAACACCAACCCTAACCCTAACCCTAACCCTAACCCTAAACGTAACACCAACCCTAACCCTAAACCAAACCCTAACCCTAACACCAACCCTAACCCTAACCCTAACCCTAACCCTAACACCAACCCTAACCCTAACCCTAACCCTAACTCTAACCCTAATCCTAACCCTAACACCAACCCTAACCCTAACCCTAACGCTAACCCTAACACCAACCCTAACCCTAACCCTAACCCTAATCCTAACCCTAACACCAACCCTAACCCTAACCCTAACCCTAACACCAACCCTAACCCTAATCCTAACACTAACCCTAAAGCTAACATCAACCCTAACCCTAACCCTAACCCTAACCCTAACACCAACCCTAACCCTAACCCTAACCCTAACCCTATGCCTAACACGAACCCTAACCCTAAACCTAACCCTAACCCTAACACCAACCCTAACCCTAATCCTAATCCTAACACTAACCCTAACCCTAACACTAACCCTAACCCTAACCCTAACCCTAACACCAACCCTAACCCTAACCCTAACCCTAACCCTAACCCTATACCTAACACCAACCCTAACCCTAACCCTAAACCTAACCCTAACACCAACCGTAACCCTAACCCTAACACTAACATCAACCCTAACCCTAATCCTAACCCTAACCCTAACCCTAACCCTAACACCAACCCTAACCGTAACCCTAACCCTAACCCTAACACCAACCCTAACCCTAACCCTAACCCTAACCTTAACACCAACTCTAACCCTAATCCTAACCCTAACCCTAACCCTAACACCAAGCCTAACCAAAACCCTAACCCTAACCCTAACACCAACCCTAACCCTAACCCTAACCCTAACACTAACCCTATGCCTAACACGAACCCTAACCCTAACCCTAACCCTAAACCTAACCATAACCCTAACACCAACCCTAACCCTAATCCTAATCCTAACCCTAACCCTAAACCTAACACTAACCCTAACCCTAACCCTAACCCTAACACCAACCCTAACCCTAAGCCTAACCCTAACCCTAACCCTAACCCTAACACCAACCCTAACCGTAACCCTAACCCTAACCCTAACCCTAACCCTATGCCTAACACGAACCCTAACCCTAACCCTAACCCTAACCCTAACACCAACCCTAACCCTAACCCTAACCCTAACCCTAAACGTAACACCAACCCTAACCCTAACCCAAACCCTAACTCTAACACCAACCCTAACCCTAAACCTAACCCTAACCCTAACCCTAACCCTATACCTAACACCAACCCTAACCCTAACCCTAACCCTAACACCAACCCTAACCCTAACCCTAACCCTAACCCTAACCCTAACACCAACCCTAACCCTAACCCTAACCCTAACCTTAACACCAACTCTAACCCTAATCCTAACCCTAACCCTAACCCTAACACAAACCCTAACCAAAACCCTACCCCTAACCCTAACACCAACCCTAACCCTAACCCTTACCCTAACCCTATGCCTAACACGAACCCTAACCCTAACCCTAACCCTAAACCTAACCCTAACCCTAACACCAACCCTAACCCTAATCTTAATCCTAACCCTAACCCTAACCCTAACCCTAACCCTAACCCTAACCCTAACACCAACCCTAACCCTAACCCTAACCCTAACCCTAACCCTATCCCTATACCTAACACCAACCCTAACCCTAATCCTAACCCTAACCCTAACACCAACCCTAACCCTAACCCTAACCCTAACACCAACACTAACCCTAATCCTAACCCTAACCCTAACCCTAACCCTAACACCAACCCTAACCGTAACCCTAACCCTAACCCTAACCCTAACCCTATGCCTAACACGAACCCTAACCCTAACCCGAACCCTAACCCTAACACCAACCCTAACCCTAACCCTAACCCTAACCCTAAACCTAACACCAACCCTAACCCTAACCCAAACCCTAACCCTAACACCAACCCTAACCCTAACACTAACCCTAACCCTAACACCAACCCTAACCCTAACCCTAAATCTAACTCTAACCCTAACCCTAACCCTAACACCAACCCTAACCTTAAACCTAACCCTAACCCTAACACCAACCCTAACCCTAACCCTAACCTTAACCCTAATCCTAACCCTAACCCTAACCCTAACACCAACCCTAACCCTAACCCTAACCCTAACCCTAACCCTAACCCTAACACCAACCCTAACCCTAACCCTAACCCTAACCCTAACACCAACCCTAACCCTAATCCTAACCCTAACCCTAAAGCTAACATCAACCCTAACCCTAACCCTAACCCTAACCCTAACACCAACCCTAACCCTAACCCTAAACCTAACCCTATGCCTAACACGAACCCTAACCCTAAACCTAACCCTAACCCTAACACCAACCCTAACCCTAATCCTAATCCTAACACTAACCCTAACCCTAACACTAACCCTAACCCTAACCCTAACCCTAACACCAACCCTAACCCTAACCCTAACCCTAACCCTAACCCTATAGCTAACACCAACCCTAACCCTAACCCTAACCCTAACCCTAACACCAACCGTAACCCTAAACCTAACCCTAACATCAACCCTAACCCTAATCCTAACCCTAACCCTAACCCTAACCCTAACACCAACCCTAACCGTAACCCTAACCCTAACCCTAACACCAACCCTAACCCTAACCCTAACCCTAACCTTAACACCAACTCTAACCCTAATCCTAACCCTAACCCTAACCCTAACACCAACCCTAACCAAAACCCTAACCCTAACTCTAACACCAACCCTAACCCTAACCCTAACCCTAAACCTAACCCTATGCCTAACACGAACCCTAACCCTAACCCTAACCCTAAACCTAACCCTAACCCTAACACCAACCCTAACCCTAATCCTAATCCTAACCCTAACCCTAACACTAACCCTAACCCTAACCCTAACCCTAATACCAACCCTAACCGTAACCCTAACCCTAACCCTAACCCTATACCTAACACCAACCTTAACCCTAACCCTAACCCTAACCCTAACACCAACCCTAACCCTAACCCTAACCCTAACACCAACCCTAACCCTAATCCTAACCCTAACCCTAACCCTAACCCTAACACCAACCCTAACAGTAACCCTAACCCTAACCCTAACCCTAACCCTATGCCTAACACGAACCCTAACCCTAACCCTAACCCTAACCCTAACACCAACTCTAACCCTAACCCTGACCCTAACCCTAACCCTATGCCTAACACGAACCCTAACCCTAACCCTAACCCTAAACCTAACCCTAACCCTAACACCAACCCTAACCCTAATCCTAATCCTAACCCTAACCCTAACCCTAACCCTAACCCTAAACCTAACCATAACCCTAACACCAACCCTAACCCTAATCCTAATCCTAACCCTAACCCTAAACCTAACACTAACCCTAACCCTAACCCTAACCCTAACACCAACCCTAACCCTAAGCCTAACCCTAACCCTAACCCTAACCCTAACACCAACCCTAACCGTAACCCTAACCCTTACCCTAACCCTAACCCTATGCCTAACACGAACCCTAACCCTAACCCTAACCCTAACCCTAACACCAACCCTAACCCTAAACCTAACCCTAACCCTAAACGTAACACCAACCCTAACCCTAACCCAAACCCTAACTCTAACACCAACCCTAACCCTAACCCTAACCCTAACCCTAACCCTAACCCTATACCTAACACCAACCCTAACCCTAACCCTAACCCTAACACCAACCCTAACCCTAACCCTAACCCTAACCCTAACCCTAACACCAACCCTAACCCTAACCCTAACCCTAACCTTAACACCAACTCTAACCCTAATCCTAACCCTAACCCTAACCCTAACACCAACCCTAACCAAAACCCTACCCCTAACCCTAACACCAACCCTAACCCCAACCCTTACCCTAACCCTATGCCTAACACGAACCCTAACCCTAACCCTAACCCTAACCCTAAACCTAACCCTAACCCTAACACCAACCCTAACCCTAATCCTAATCCTAACCCTAACCCTAACCCTAACACTAACCCTAACCCTAACCCTAACCCTAACCCTAACACCAACCCTAACACTAAGCCTAACCCTAACCCTAACCCTAACCCTAACACCAACCCTAACCAAAACCCTAACCCTAACCCTAACCCTAACCCTAACCCTATGCCTAACACGAACCCTAACCCTAACCCTAACCCTAAACCTAACCCTAACCCTAACACCAACCCTAACCCTAATCTTAATCCTAACCCTAACCCTAACCCTAACACTAACCCTAACCCTAACCCTAACACCAACCCTAACCCTAACCCTAACACCAACCCTAACCCTAATCCTAACCCTAACCCTAACCCTAACCCTAACACCAACCCTAACCGTAAACCTAACCCTAACCCTAAACCTAACCCTATGCCTAACACGAACCCTAACCCTAACCCTAACCCTAACCCTAACACCAACCCTAACCCTAACCCTAACCCTAACCCTAACCCTAACCCTATACCTAACACCAACCCTAACCCTAACCCTAACCCTAACCCTAACACCAACCCTAACCCTAACCCTAACACCAACCCTAACCCTAATCCTAACCCTAACCCTAACCCTAACCCTAACACCAACCCTAACCGTAACCCTAACCCTAACCCTAACACCAACCCTAACCCTAAC